>NC_056745.1:387260948-387330948 GCF_019279795.1 Protopterus annectens | reverse complement strand
TATTGTATTTCTTACTTTTTCTATTGCAAATGTATGCACATTATTGAAATAGGAAATGTGAGTAAAGAATATCATGTTACAAATTTTCTAGATAGCACTCTTGCCAAATTAACAGGTAACTCTTTCTGCTGATGTTTCCCATTGCATCACCCTTATGAATTATGGTGAAGAACCATATGAAACTGCTTCATTCTCTTTCTGATTTCTAAAAGTCTAGCTATAAAGTTGTGGGCTAAAAGTTTAGATTACTTCTTATTGGCCATATATTTCCCATAAAACTAGTTAAGGTAGCAGTTTTCCCATTAATCTGGCATAGATTCTTCTCATTTTCTGGGTTTTATATTTAATCTCATTACATCTTGCATATTTTTTTGTGTTTTTTTTTGCTTTCTCCCAATGACCTTGCCCAGTGTCTCCCTTATATTTACCCATTTGTTTCATTTGTTTGGTGGAACAGAAGTCAGGTATTCCCAGGCTGGGTGAGAGACCTATAGCTGACTCATTCCATCCAGGCATCCCTATCAATCCAGCAAGGGTCAGCTAGTATGGAGCAGTACAGCTTGCTGGTCCTGGGGGTAGCCTGTTCACTCCTCACTCCCCTTAGTAATACCCCTTTCTCTATTATCAGTTCCACTGAGCCCACATTGTGTATATTGTGTTAATTCACAGAATGCACTTACTAAACAAATTATAGGACACCCTGGTCATGTTTTTGAATTTATGGTATTACAGCTGATTGCTGATAATCCAAGAGGTGGTGATATAATGAATGTCACCAGGGTTGCAGAGAAGAAATGGATAGCAGCCCTACAGGCAGATAAGTTTTCGGGACTTAATGGCTTTGTACCTTTAAAACCTGTATTGAAAGCATGGAGGGTGTTCCATTAATGTTACATGGACTTTGAGTCTCATTGGTTACTTTGTTTTTTAAGTATATTGTTTGAAACTTTGTATTTAGATCTGAAGAAGCTCCATAGTGAGTAAAAACACTTATCTTTCTTTTTTTTATTTTCAGAAACATTTTTATTTTGTTTTCTTTATAAACATACGTAAATGTATATATAACAAATACAATAAAACAATAACACAACTATTTACAATATTTACATTCAACCACGATAAACAATCATTGTATCCATAAGAAGTTATCAGTGTTTGTTCAAAAGGTTTTCCAATTTTTGCCATGCTATTTTTTATGAGTAATGTTATAAGTTCTGTAACAAATGGTTTGCAGTTCTATTTTACAAACAACTTTTGCTGAATTAATAAAATCTTTAAACATCAAATCTTGTTTACTTTTCCAGTTCAAAGTAATAACTTTTCTGGCAATTGCAAGAATTGACCCGAGTAACTGAATCTGATATTTAGGTATTACATTAGGTATAGGAACACTGAATAGGATTAGTGAGTTAGAAATATGACAGTTATCAAACTATAAAGCATTTACAAAATATCTGAAGTCTTTCCAGTATTGAACAACATTTCTACATTCAAAGAACACGTGAACCCGGTTGGCCTCTAGTAATTCATCACATTTCCAACATTTACTATCACATTTTTGAGTATAAAATTTATTTTATGTGGAGTATAGGAACTCCTATTCATAAATTTCCATGTATACAATTTCCAATATAATGAAGAAGAGGTACCATACGTAGAATTCAATAACAATTTTTTTGATTCATCAGATATTTATTCTCCATTTATCTTTACATAGTAATTCCAAAAATCTGAGTCAAACTTTAGAGAGTGTCTTCTCTTAGTATCTTATAGATAGGTGAGATACCTAATTTTTGATTATCTGTATTTTCAAGACACCTAATAAAAAGCTGAATCAAACTAGATATAGATTTAGTCTCTAGTTTGATTGATACTCTCATTTTGTTTTTTATAAACTGCCGTAATTAATGTATAAACAACTAACTGTCTTGACTATTATCAAAACTACATAAAAGAGATTAGTGGTTTAATACTGTTATTTTCAATAAACTGATGCCAGAATATCAAGTTATTTTCCTTTAATTTTTGCATCGCATTGATGTTGAAAGGATCTAGGTAATCAGTGGAGTATGCTATATGGAATATAAGAAATAGAAATTGTTTAGTGTAGTTATAATCAATTATATTTTTAAAGTTATTAAATATTTGATTAATGCCATAAGAAAAATGATCAAACATCTTATTAAAAAAACAAAATTCAATGAACTCTACTTATTCCATATTGTTCCTTAAATTGATTTTCTATAGTTCTGACATCAGTTATATTAATCTCATGTATTGTTTTCCAGGCAGATGTATAGGTAGGTATGATCCAATGTAATATTACATTAAGTATAACTGATTTGAAATAAAGATCTAAGCTTGGGAATGCTATCCCATTACTGTTCCAAGCTCTAATGTGCCATTTATATGCAATCCTAGGTTTTAAGGGGAACCATGAAAACTTAAGTAGCGTGTAGTCTAATTTTTTAAATACGTTTTTGGGAGGGGGTAGTATCAATGACTGTATATTAAAACCAAGAATAGAAAAAAGCAAGAAGCACTGCACTGCTCGTGGTAGTGAAAATAGACGCCTGAATTTATTTAACGCAATTCAATAAAACACATACAGCGTTTTCTTCCAAGTATTCCTCAAACTTCTTCAGAATCAATGTTAAATCAATCAAACCATATATATATATATATATATATATATATATATATATATATATACACCCACATAAATTGATGTAATTCATTAGTAAAAACAATTGATGGTTTTTAAAAGGGAAATAGCCCAAAAGATTTTTGGTAAACATATGAAATGCATATAATACTGATAAAACAACCCAAAGTACTTGTTTTTTGTACATTAAAACCATCATTATTATTCAATCAATAAAATTCATATTAAGGTATGCATTTTTCAAACCATATGAAGTATAAGACATAAGAACCTGAGTGTATATTTTACTAAATTAAAAATATTTTGAGTATTTCACCTCTCACAATTTTGCTAGCCTAAGCTTTAAAAGTGGTATCAGGGAAATATTATCATTGAGGCCAGGGGACTTATTAGCCTGAAGTACTACTTGCCAAAAGGTTTCTCTATAGGCCAGTTGAGATTCCCAATGTCCCCTTTCAAATTGTTTTGTACCTTTTCAATAACAAAAAAGCCAAACTTGGCATTAGGACATGAGGCCAGGTGTCTAAATAAAGCATTGTGGTTATTTTTATTATTAATACTATTCATATGTTCATATATCCTACATTTGAGTTGCCTCTCCATTTTTCCCACATAGAAACCTTGACATACACTGCAAATAACTAGGTAAACCACCCAGAGCTGTTGCAGTTGAAATAACTAGGGGAGATCAAAACTTTTTGTCTAGAGGCTACCAGAACTTCTTCCTTCTGTATGATATAGGCACACTGCTTGCAGGCCCCACACTTATATGTCCACTTTCTTTTATGTGAGAGAGTAAACTCATAGTTGGCTTTTTCCAGCACATTGTTAATATTCTGGCCCTTCCTGAAAACCACCTTAAAAGATTTATTGTTAAGGCTGATTAAATCCGTAAGCTCAAAAAAAAATTTTACACTCTCTTACAACGATAGCTTTAATATGGTATGCATTGCCACTAAAATTGGTAATAAAGGATCTATTATAACTTCCATCAATATGACCAAGTGTTTCATGTTGGTTAGAAAAATCAAGAACCCTTCCCAAAATAGGGATATATTTATCCTTCCTACCCTGTGATACTTCTTGTTGAATTTTAGTAATAAGATCCTCAGGATAGCCTTGTTCCAAGAACATTCCCTTCAACAGGGAACATTCAAGCTCAAAATCGCGTATATACTGACCTTTAACAATCCCCTTTTTCTGAAAGAAAGGGTGCGAACTAGTAAAGCTAATATATGTGTTAGAAAAAGTGGGTTTTCTATAAATGGACGACTTGAACCCTTGTTCATGTTTGCTAATTATGACATCTAAATAATTCACCCTATCAAAACTAGTCTGGTAGGTAAATTTCAAAAATGTGGTAGCTTGATTTATATAATGCACAACTTCATCTAATTTTTCTAAGCTACCTGTCCAAAAAATACAGATGTCATCCAGAAACCTAGTGTATAAGGTCCAATTTTGGACATATTCACTATGATACACAAATTTCTTCTCCCATGGCGATACCACCATGTCTGCAAAAATGGGGGCACAACTAGCCCCCATTACCACTCCAGACTCCTGTTTAATGAACTCCCCTTCAAAGTACATGAAATTATTTTTCAAAACTAGGTCAGCTAGTTCCAAACACATAAATATATCATTCTCGGTAGTATCAGGGCTGTTCCTAAGAGCTTACTCAAATCAAGCTAATCTGGTCTCATGAGGAAATCACTGAAAATAAGTCCACGACATCAACTGTAACGAATATTAATCCTGGTGTGTTTTGTTCATGTTTCACCTTACTCAGAAATTCCCATGAATCCTTGAGTAGGCAAACTTCCCTACCCCATAACATTTTTAGTTTCCAATCAAGGAACTTGGCTAAAGGTGCAATCTCGGCACCTTCTGAAGCCACAATGGGTCAGAGAGGGAGGCCCCCAATGCACTTATGAATCTTGGGTATCCCGAAGATTGAGGGTACCCTCGGGGAATTATTTTCCAAATATTGTTGTGTTCTAAAGTCTATAACACCTTGGTCAAAAAAATCCTTAAGTGTCAAATCAATTTTCTTATATGATAAATTAACTTCATTAATGGAGACCTTACTGTATCTACTGTCATCATTGAGTATAGAGAACATTTTGCATTCATATATGATCTTATCCATAAGGACAACCCCCCCCCACCCTTATCAGGTTCCATGACACGGATAGATGGATTGGAACATAACTGACCCAAAACCCGCTTTTGTTTGGTATCCAAGTTCGAATGTACCTTATTATTTTTGAACATCTACCTGATTTCATTTTCCATGACAGATTCTAAATTATTAAGTTGTGGGTATATTAGAGGGTTAAATAAACTGTTTTTCTTGTGTATATCAGCATTAAAAGAATTATGCTGGTCTCCAAACATGTTTTCCAGATTCAACTTTCGAATAAACATTTTTAAATCAAGAATAACATGAGTCAAGTTACTTTTCCTGTTAGGAACAAATTTAAAACCTTTAACAAAAAGGTAAAAAAATTCATTAGTAATTTCATAATGACTGTAATTAAATACATGAAAGCCACCTCTTGTCAGAACTTGGACATTTGTCATCTACCTGTACATGTTCAATAACATTTGAATCTAGTTCCGATAACTCATGTAATGACTGTATATAAAAGAAAATTTTAGGTAAAATTATCATTTTAATTAAAGAGAGCCTATCCTCCATTGTGAAGAACATTTTATTCCATCTTTTGATTAGTTCACTAATGGTGGTTATTAAATTATTGTAGTTTAGTTTAACAGACTCTTTCCATGTACTCTTTATACTGACACCCAAATATTCTAATACATCATTGTCCCAATTAAACAGGCTGTTCTCTCTTAGGTTTTTGTTGATCTTTTTGTTAATTAGTAATGTTTTGGATTTATTATGATTAAATTTAAGCCCTGAAATTCTTTCAAACTTGTTTAAGGTATTTATAACATCATGCAAAGAACCATCAATATCACCCAACATTAACAACATATCATCAGCAAATAATTGTATCTTAGGACAACAGTCCTTATTAATTTGAAAGTCTTTTATATTTTGCTTGTTTCTGATATATGTAGCAAAAGGTTCCATTGAAAGAGCAAGCAATAATTGTGACAAAGGACAACCTTGTCTAGTTCCCTTGAGAATTTCTAGTGGTGAGGATAGACATGATCTGATTTTCAGATAAGCTTGCGCCCTACTATAAATTTTCATTAATAAGTTGACAAAATCTGAGGAGAATTCAAAACCAATCAGAATTCTTTCTAGATAAGACTATCTAATAGAATCAAAAGCCTTTTCTATGTCTAGGCTGATAATAGTTGCTTTTTGTATTTGCATGCTATGTCTATTAATGATAGTGATTTAATAATGTTATCTTGCACTTTTCTATGAAGAATAAACCCTGTCTGATCATTATGTATTAGATTAGGTAATATTTCCTTTATCCTATTAGCTAATATTGTCATATAATCAGTGTTTAGTAATGAAATTGGCCTATATGTTCTCTTTCATTTTAATAAATATATGGTTTTAGCTGTGTTGGTCAGCTTGATTTTTTTTTTTTTTGTTGGACTTTATATTTTGTGGAGAGCCAGCTTTTAGCCACTTGTTTTATATTTTTTTCTTATATAATTTTTATCAGCCAACATATTTCTCGTCTGGACCCAATGAGTATTGTGATTATCTCCTAATTATTTCTTGCCTAGTTTTCATCTGCACTAATTTAGAAACCTCTAATTGAGTACATGACCTACAGTTTACACTGTTATCACAGGCAAGTGATTCCTTATAAAGTGATGAGAAGTTACCACTTGGCAGAGGATTTCTCTGGTAGGACTCGTAATAACAGCCTAGTCAGGAATATCTAGAGGCCCCTAGTCAGGAATATCTAGAGATGTAGCTTTTCTTGCATCCAGTGCATCTCCAGAGTTGTGCAAATAAAAAAAAAGCTATTCTCCTTAGATTTCAGGGGAAAAACAAGAAAGTAATCTACTGAAGACTGACTGAGATCTGCAATTGCAGCACGACACTTTGCCCCACCCTAGTTACACACATGGAAAAAAACATCAGTTGCTAGAGGCACCAGATGGAGCACCATACTCTGCCTTGAATCTCTAAAACTCTTCAGTCCTAAATCTTTAAATAGGTGCCGTCACTCAATCTCTTGTTTCTTAAAGTGGAGAAGGCCTAGTCTTCTATTCCCCTATACCACTCAGCAGAGGCTTTCTCTGGTAGGACTCGTAATAAAAGCCTAGTCAGGAATATCTAGAGGTGTAGCTTTTCTTACATCCAGTACATCTTCAGAGTTGTGCAAATAAAAAAAAAGCTATTCTCCATAGACTTCAGGGGAAAAACAAGAAAGTAATGTACTGAAGACTGACTGAGATCTGCAATTGCAGCACGACACTTTGCCCCACCCTAGTTACACACATGGAAACAAACATCAGTTGCTAGAGGCACCAGATGGAGTACCATACTCTGCCTTGAATCTCTAAAACTCTTCAGTCCTAAATCTTTAAATAGGTGCCATCACTTACTCAATCCCTTGTTTCTTAAAGTGGAGAAGGCCTAGTCTTCTATTCCTTTGGATTAATTTCTCCAAGTCTTTTGGATTTCTAATACCATGACACAAATGGATCCCATTCCTGAGTCAGGGCATGATTAAAATTCATAAAATTAATATTGTTTCAATCTTTGTTGTTTCCCAAAAATGCTTTTTAGAGCACCAGCAATGTGCCTAGAACTGACTCCTGTCTGTGATTCCTGTAATTCATACATAGTTACATGTAATGGTAGCATATCTAAATACAACTTATACAACTTTTGCTCCAACTACTGTTGGAACTATTTGGGTATCCTTATTATGCACTGCTTTCATTTCTGCCTGCAAATCCTGGTATTTTATTACTTTCTGTCTCTCTGTACATAAGACACTGTAATCTCAAGGTGTAACAATTTCAGTGATAAATGCTACTTTTGTCTTGTTTCCTGGACTAGTTACATCTGGTCTTCTCGCATCTAGTTTTTGAATTGTTGGCAATGGGAGAGATCAAATAGCATATAAACTTCATCATTCTCTACAATGTTTTGTGGCATATGGTTCCAGTGCTTCTCAACTACTTCAATATGTAGTGCTTGCACAATCTCCAGTGCAGCAGTCTTGACACATCATTGTGCCTTTTAGTATACAGGCCCTCTGCCATTAATATATCACACCCAGCAAGATGTGCGACTGTTTCCAAATGACTGAATCTGCATTTGTGTGTTTCTCCCACATGTTCAATGGACTTTTTAAGCCATGTGCGTAGTCCAGTATCCTAGGCTGTCTTTCTTAATCTTTCATTGTTTGAATTATTAATCTTTCATCTTTTGGTTTCAGTTCACCCCTCCTTAACCATTCCTGAGTCAATTCCTCATTAGAAAGAGATTGTTCCAGGAGATTGCTGTACTTGCCTCAATAGTTTTGCCTTTTGAATATTTTTTCCTCTCATCTGATTCTTCTCATATTCTTTCAGTTTTTTGGCACATTCAGTTGCCATCTGATTCTTGTCTCCTTCTGGTTTGATTTCCATTCCTGCTTGATAATAATATACCTCTGCTAAACTAAGCAAGCAAGGCATCTTAGAGTTTCACTATGTTTGGATCTGGTGAGGTCAGTAGATATGTATGTAGTCCCATAACTGTAGATCTATACATGTAAACAGTTTCAAGGAAGCCCATACCTCCTTCAGAATGAGGAATATGAAGACTATATAATCTTGGTATAGACTGATTTGTTTGAAAAACATGGAGCATTATTCTTGTTTTCCTGTCCATCTGATCTAATACTTTTCTGGGCCAGTCAATAACCTCAAAGTTGTAAGTTATAACAGGAAGAGTAAATTGGTTTATAGCTTGGACTTTATTCCTAGATGTCAAAGCCGTTTGTAGTATTTGTTTCAGTCTTCTGAATTATTCCTTACTGAGTTTTTTTTTTTTTTGCATTTATGTTTTATTGTCAGTTCTTCACCAATTCCCAAATATTTATACATTCCCTCCTGCTCAAGTTCCTTTATGTCACATTTATATCCCAGACTGTTACTTTCTTGGTGTTGCAGCTTTCCTGCTTTAAATATTGATTTTGCACATTTGTGAAGACCAAATGACATTCTTAGATCATCTGACAAAATTTTAAACACTTGCAGTTTTGCTTTCAACTCTTCTTCTAATGAATTATGCGGTTTCAAGTTATCCACTAAAAGTAGATGATAAGTCTTTAAACAAGGTTGTTTTCTGACAGCCAAATTGTAACTACAGCCTAATCTCTTATGCTAATAACTGAATGGATTAAGGGCAAGACAAAATAGCAGTGGCAAGAGGGAATCACTCTGGAATATCCCCCTTTGAATGTTTATCCCTGGGATAATAATTTGCTCTTTGTCATGGCTTAACTTCAAAGTTGTTTGCCACTGTCTCATTGTCGCTGTAAAGTAATTGATCAATGCTGGAAGCAACTAATACATCTGTAAGCATTCTTTACCTGTGAATATGGGAGGCTATCAAATGCTTTTTCTAATCTATCCATGCCAGAGGATTCTCCTTTTTACAATTCTCTACTATGGATTTATTTAGCAATAAATGATCCTTTATTCCACATTAATTTCTTTTGTTACCCTTTTTGTTCTATTGTCATAACTGGGTTTTTTTTGTTGTAAATGATAATAAACTCTGTCTGCATTGATTCCAGTATATAGTGTGTATGTTGTCAGAAGACATGTTATTGTTTTATAGTTTTTGGATAGCTTGCAGGTTAACAATTAAGGAAGAATACTGTTTGTTAACCAGGTTGGTGTCCATTTGGGATGTGCATGTAAGTAATTCTTACTCATGGCTACAGCTTTGTGTAAAGATGTTAATACTTTTAGCCAAAAGTTAGGTATTGCATGTGGGCTAGGGGTTTTCCATATAAAAACTTTCCTTAATTTTGTTTCAATTTCAATTGCTGTTAATCCATACCATTTCATATCTTCTAGATTAGAACTCATTGCTGTTTCTTTTAATGTTTCTGTCCATTCAGCATCTTTGTTATGTTCTACTGGGTCTTTATAAATATTTCTCCAAAATGTATCTTTTTCTTCCTCTTTTTGGTTATATCTCTATTCCTTTTGTTTTGTCTACCAGTTCTCTATAAAACATTTTGTCTCATCAATGAATTGCTTATTTTGTACTTTCCTTTTATATTTATCTGCATATCTATTAAGATTTTTCTGCCTGTGCTGTTATTTTTAATTTATTTACAATAGTTTATAATACATCCTGATCTGTTTGATTTGATTTTACCACGTCTGTCTTTCTAACCTAGCAATAATGCCCAACAGGGTGTGTGTTATTGTGGAAATAATGCCCACCCAGGGTGGTGTCGGGCCCCTACACCCCTGGAAGGATGTTATTTCCACAATAACACACACCCTGGAGAACATTATTGCACTTAGAGAATGGTCTGTCTGTAAAATTGTTGTGTTTTACTTATTTATTTTTTATTACTATTTTTTTATATATTTTTGATGTAAAATATTTCCTCTTCCTAAGGTTTCACACTTGCTGTAGTATATGCTAATGGTGTATAACAGTTTTAAAAATATCCAGCTATTTACTTTATTTTTGTTCCCTTACTCTGAAATAATTTGGTTTGTAGCCAGTCAAGGAGATAGAAGTTACTAAATAATGACATACATTTGAGTTTCAGACTTTTATTTCCTTCAGAAAATTCATGCTAACACAAATCTTTTTATTTAAGCAAGTTTGTAATTTTATAAAAGCAATAATTAAAATGTATTCGTATTTTTGAGCCTTTGTTCCCCCTTTGTTTTAGATTTTATTCAGATTTCTTCAGTTGAAAAGTGTAGACTTCTATGCAGACCTCTTTATTGTGGCCAATGGCGGATCTCACTCACTCTCTCTCAGACACACACCTCTCTGCTTCAGAAAATGCTTGCTAACACAAGTCAAAATATGTTTCTGTTTTGAACCTTTGTCCGCTATTTATTTTAAAATTATCCAAATACCTTGATCTAAAAGCACACCACCAAACTATACAGATTTTTGCAGAATGTCCAGATTTTGCCTCATATTTTGGTCTGTTCCTCATAAAAATTATTTTCTTGATAATAAACTGGGATGATCTAAACATTAAAGTAATTAAATAATGACATGAGTTTGAGTTTCAGACCTCACATTCTTAAGAAAATGCATTCTAACACAAATTCTGTAATTCTAGCAGCTTTCTAAGTTTATAAGAGCAATATTTAAAATGTGTCCCTATTTCTGTGCATCTGCCTTCCATTATGTTAGGCTTTGTCCTGATTTCTTGTCCTAAGAGGTCGATAGGTATGTCTAAGAGGTTGAGAGTTATGCAAACCTCTTATCTGCTGCTGCTGATAGGGGACTGCTTGATCACACTCACTCTTGACTTTCTCTCTCTCTCTCTCACACACACACACACGCACACACACACACACACACACACACACACACACACACACACACACACACGCGCACACACACACCCACACACACCCACACGTTTGTTTGGCTTTCATGCATGCATTCACTCATACATGCAGACATAAACTTAAACACGCATATAGACACACACACACACACACACACACACACACACACACACACACACACACACACACACACACACACACACACACACACTTTTTTCTGTTTCACTCGATTGATCTATCTCTTACTGTCATGCACAGATACACACACACACACACACACATGCACACGCACGTGCGCGCGTGCACACAGACACACACACATGCTTTATTTTTTTCTTTCTTATTCTTATACTCGCTAAACAGCAAAAGCACTGCTTAGCAAGCATAAAACAATGGTGGCCATTACTGTTTTTTCAGTCTTAGCTCCACAGCAGCTTAATACTCAGCCATGAAGCAGCAGACTCGTATTTCAGCAAGCATTACCTATAGATTAACACCCTGCTGGAGAACATTCGTTCTCCAATCAGGGTGCAATCTACAAGTCACCCATTTTCTAAGCATTTTTGATGATCTGTTCCCTCTTCGATATTCTTCTAATAATGACCCTTCACATCTTAACTGTTTCATAGTTTTCTATATTTGGGGTTTCCACGCTGGCATTTTATTTCTTCTCTTCATTTCTTGTATTGTTCTATATTTTTGTAGTAAGACTTTATCTGTTATTAATTTAGCTGCGCAGTAGTATTTATTTATGTTATATCACAATAACTTCTTCTTTGCTAATCCTCTTTTCTACTTTTTCCTTTGTTTTCTTATTTTTTGTATTGAGGCATTTTCCATGTCCTTGTACTTTTGCCTATAATTCTCTTCATATATCTTTGGAGCAGCCTTTTTTGTAATGATTAGTTTAGCTTTCTCCTTGGCATAAATATTGCACCATACCAGATCTCTTTTTGTTTCCTCTGCATGCCTCTCAACCTCTTAGTGCAAGAAATTTGGACAAAGCCTGATGTAATGGGGGGACAAAGGTCTGAAAATAGGGACAGATTTTAAATATTCCTTTTATAAACTCAGAAAGTTGATATAATAACAGGATTTCTCTTAGCATTCATTTTCTGAAGGATACGAAGTCTGAAACTCAAATTTATGTCCTTATTTACTGACTTTAGTCCTCAGATTATCCCAATGATTTGCCAGAAAATGACAGATTTTATGAGGAACATACAAAAAATTTGAGACAAAAATGTGAACATTTTGAGAAAATCTGGGCAGTTGAAAGGTTTGTTCCTGTGTCCGTGTTTGCTTTTTATACCATTCAAAAATTTCTGGGTTTGTTCTTGATATTTTCACACTTCCTCTGTTGCTTCTTTTTCCAAAGTTTCTTTGTCAATGTAATGCTTTTCATGGATCTGTTGCATTAATGGACACAAATTTTTATTTGAATCTTTTGACAGTTTTCTTAGGCAAATATTTTTCTTTCCTCCAATTTCTCTCTTAATTTTTCTGTTTATTTTCCATCCAGAAAGTATGGGCTGCTTGCATAATTGTAACAATACATAATGATTTCCTTATCCTCAACAGCCCACTCTGCCATCCTTATGGCTGTATTTTGGTCTGTCAGTTTTTGTTGTTTTTGTGGACCACTATTTCCTTCTGTAACAGGAAGGGGGCAGCCTATTGAGATGCTTCCTATTATACAGATCGTTTTCAAGAAAAGTAGCCACTCTCTAATGTATTTACGATGCATGCATTGTTTTAAAGATTTGCTAACTCATTTCCTTTATTACACTGTGAATTGCTGTTGCTTCCAGTGATCAAGACAGTCAGAAAATGATATCAGGAAGCTTAAGATTTAACTTCTGTATACTTTTTTTTGCTGGATGCTGATCAAAACAGGATAATCTGCTGGAAGATTGCACCTTCATTCTATGAGTGTGATATGTCTTGGGAGTGGCTTGTGGTTAGAGAGCCAGAGAAAATGAGAAACACTGACTAAGGGACAGAATGGGGGGGTAGTAAGACTGGGGGAGAGATAGAAGGATAAAGGATGAGCATGAGGGAGAATATGAGAAACTGAGAGATATTGAGAAAGACAGTTTAAGAGACAGTGGGGAGAGAGAAGAAAGTAAGAAAAACATATATATTTCAAGGATTTATTCTCCACTGGAATGTCTTCCTTCTTAAATAGTGTTTTTTACTATAAAGCAGAGGTGATTGATCTACTAGAGCAAAGTGTGTAAAATCTCAGTGGGTTTCTTGGATTGTAATTAAAATAAACTTTATTAGGTTTTGTGGTGAATGACAGAAAGCATGTGTTAAGTATTTTGCAGGTAAGTTTTAAGGCAAGTGGTCAAAAGCATGTAGTTTCTGTGTATTGCCAGTGTTTTGAGTGAGGAGTCAACTGTATGGTATTGTGCGGGTTATGTGTATATGACTCACTGGTTAACGGTGTGTAGTCTGTGTGTATTAGTGTTGTGACTGAGTGGTTGAATGTGTGGTGTTATGTAGGGTTTTCTGTTGGACTGAATATTTGGGATCATGCAGTATATGTGAGTATGGGTGTGAGTTGCAGTGTGCACTCGATCATTTAGTGCTGGATGGACTTAAAAAGTTGGACTGAATGGTTAGAATAGTGTGATGGCCTTATACATTCTAAAAATAGTTTTTATATGGAAGACTGTGAAAGGTGTGAGACATGTCTATTATGTGAGATGACTGAAAAACTGTTTCTTGGGTGGAGCTTTGACTGATGTAAGTGAAGTGGAGCTGGTTACATACATTTTTAGGTAACAGGAGGTACGAGATATGTCCTCATACTGGAAGTGTTTACAATGTGTATTTTTGCTTTTAGGTTGTGTAGATGTGTTATTTAATTGACTATTACATTGTGTGCTTGTGTGTGTATGTGTATGTGTGTGTGTGTGTGTGTGTGTGTGTGTGTGTGTGTGTGTGTGTGTGTGTGTGTGTGTGTGTGTGTTCACATGTAATCAGAGAGATAATATGTTGATTAGCAGTCTAGTTGACTGTGCTGTTGCAATTTTTTTAATGATGTGGTTATCAACTAGTCTGCATTTGAAATGTAATATCAAGTCTACTGCAAAGATATAAGGAGAATAGATACTCCTGTTTCATTGATCCAGTAAGATTAAAATTGCACATCCCCTTCCCATTTTAAATGACATTTTCATTGTTTGGTAGATTACCTCTATGAGTTATTTGAAGCTTTTAGGTGGTCTGAACTTGTACATCTTTTGTGTCAGAAAGATACAGCCCAGTCCATTAAAAGTTTTCTCATCATCAAAATGCAGAATGATGCATGGACAATATCTAAGTCTTGTCTCAGCTGTCACGTGAATTATTTTCATAATATTCCCAGTTTGTCTTCCTCTGAAAATCTTACACTGATAAAGTACAGTCAGACTGAATGCAACCTCAATGGCCCTAGAAGTCATGATACTGGCAAAACTCTTGCAATATGTTATTACTAACATTGGTTGGCAAGATGTTTGTAGTAATGCATCTCTGTCTGGCTGTAACCGATTAAGGTAGATGCTTCTGTCAAAGAAAGAAGGAGGATCTTACACTATTAAAACTATTTTTAATACATTGATTAAATAGTCTTTTAGTAGACATCAGCTACACATTTCATACCTTTCAACTGCAGGGTTGGGAGGGTGGCCTAATGGCTAAGGTGTTTGCCTTACAAACACAAGGTGCAGGGTTTGATTCTCACAAGGGATAATTGGCTAGGCTTAAAAATGGCTTGCAAGGGCAGTTAGCTTAGTACGATCCTATGAACCTAAGAAATATGTTTTTGTTCCTAAATTATCATCCTTCTGATTTCTGGTTTCACTATAAAAGAACTTATTAAAAGCCTTCTAATAAATCTGGTCAAAGCTGCATGTGAAAAAAGCAGTTTTTGAGAGTCTTTTTTAATTAAAATAGAGCCTTAGGAACTTTGCAACCAATAGTGATGCAAAGTGCACTAAACTGAAGAGTGGAACATAGTTTACATTTTTTTATAAGAAGAATAGAAACAAGGATTGCCAGTTAATCAGCTTTCTCTGGGTGCGCAGAACTGAAATAATATAAACACCATGTTATTTTCATTACATGATATTGAATATAGACTGTTGAATGGAAATATGACAGGAAAGGAAAGGAAGTGAGCTTTGCAGTGAGCTGTGCAGTGGACAGACAGCAAGTCAATAGCAAAGATGCAAAACAATGCAGACAAACCAAGCAAGGCTAGGAGTAGCTGATCAGGATGGTAAAGATGAGGCTAGATAAGGAAAAGTCTCAATCTATTTAAAGTTGCACTTCATATCCCTTTAGGTACTGCATCATGCCTTTATTTATGACTGAATTCTAAAATGGAATGACATTTTGTTAATGATTTCTGGAGATGAGAGCAGGAAGTCAGACCCATCATTAATATATGTCAACATTAAGAACAAAGACATTTAAATTATATATAATGCTCATTTAGCCAGTGTTATGATTTACAAATAAACAGTATGATACTGAAGTTTTATTGGATCTTTTGAATGGAAAGTAGAAGAAAATCCTTGGAACTTCTGAACAGCTGGTCAAAAGGTCAGGAAGGTTAGTTTTTTTTCTGATTCCATCCTGTATAACAGTGTATCAGCCAATCCTGAACATCTTCTCTATGCTCTTTATTCGACAGAACTACTGTGTTTCTATTTAATGAAATGTCTGTTGTACTTCTGTTTTACTTGTTCTTTTACAATGAAACTCTGTGTCAGTCATAGCAATGAGCTTTATTTTATGGTACACTTTTTGGCTGCAACCTATACTTGTATTATGTGTCTTATAACAAAAAAAGTTGAACTATATTACTCTGGCCATTATTATTTTTTATTTGATCAGAATTATACATCAGATACATACTGTACAAAGTTAATAATGTGCTTGGTGGATACATAGTGGTGTGTGGATGGAAGTGGCTGCCCCCAGCTCTTGTCTAATCATGGTTAAATAAGCATTGCTCTGGCTTCACAAGACTATTATGCATTTGTGAAAACAAACTAAAATACATGTTTATCTGATCACAAACATCTGAGGTGTGCACAGTCAATAAATTGGATATATTTGGTAGTAACAGATGCAATCAAGGATGAAAGTGACTGACCAGTGCTGTCATTTGATGACAGTTAAAGTCTATTGGTTATATTTTAAAGCAGGTGTAGGTAACATACTTTTTGGAGTTAGATGTAACCTCTTTACCATATACAATACCAACTTATACAGTATTTGATGCAAAAAGTATACTGTTTTGACTTTTTATTTTGCTAATGAGGATGACACGTTGGATTTTTTCAAAGAGCTGAAAATCCCTACCATGACATCAAGAAAGACCAAGCCCACAATAGCTCATTTCTTAAATTAATGCATAGGTTACTGTATTTGTATGTTAAATACAGCAGTAGTAGTGTTTTACTTACTGAAAAGACACTTTGTCAAGTAGTTCTTGCAAATAAAACATTTCACATTGAGAATTAACAACTCATTTTATAGTAGTCAAACCACAGTGTAAGTAAGAGATTCCTCCTCTAAACTGATAATGTGTTTTATCTATAATGATTTCTTGTCATATGTAAATCCCTGTCCAATAGCCAGCATTACATTTTATGGGTGGGATTATAGAAAAAACTGAGTAAACAGTGAAACTAAAAAGGTAAACAACACTCTAATCATCATTTTTTTGTGAAATCACTTGTAATTATAAGATGAGGACTATAATGGCAAATTAAATTAGTTGCAAAACAAGGATTCTTCCAAAAGTGATCAATACACTAAACAATCATTGTTCTAGCTTTGCAGAGATATTGTGCATTTAAATGAAACTAGATGGAATATATTACTATTATATTTTTTCTTCAATCACAGTCATTACTGTGAGTGAGGTGTACACTTACAAGGCTAACAGAGTGGCTATATGGATCTAAATTGCCTAACATAGCAAGGCTTTGTTAGGTTTAAATCTGGTGGTTTCCAAAAATAAATTACTAGAAAATAGAAATCAAAATCTAACCCAACTAGCTAATATTGAAACAGAGATAAAAGAACAGGTAGTGGGATGTTTAGAAAGGGGTGGAGTAAATTCCATAGAAAAAAATGGAAACTGTGTAAACAATACATGCAGAAAAATATTTTGGAAGAGGAATGAGGTTTATCAGAAGGCAGGAATTGAGCAAGTAGTATAATGTTGCTCTGATTATATGGTATAGAACAATATATGTGATGTATAATGTTTGTAAATGTGAATTGTTAATGTGGTCGGATTACTTTTATATAAGTGTAAGTTTGCTTATGTCACAAGTGATAATTCAATAAAGGTGTTTGAAAAACAGGCCCCCGGATTCATGAATCCACCATGTAAGACTAAATAAGTCTTACTCAGAGACTGCAGTTGAACGGTATGACATCAGCGTGCCATGGATATTCATGAGGGCATGCTGACTCCACTCCAAGTCTAACATGGACCATGCAGGAAAGCAGAGGGCATGTCTGACTGCCGAGCAGTCTAAAGGTCCATGCCCCTGCAAGTGTCTGAAATGTAAAATGTCAACACACAAGAGCGAGTCCGCTCAAATGTCCATGTACCCAACACCACACTCCCTGACATTGTAAACCCCCAGCACAGTTATAAAAAGTAAAACATTAATTATTTTTTTTCTAATTCCCGATATAGCTGCCCGTATTTGCATGTGTGTGCCCACTGCTTAGCTGCAGTTAGCAATCTTGACATGGAAGAGCATAATAAGGAATGTTTATGCAAATTATGCCAAATAGCAATAGCATCGTGGTAGAGCCTTTGTACAAAGAGGAGGCATTCATGGTTCAAGTCCCACCACTCCTCTTCATATTTTATGTTCTAAATTAGTATATGAAATAATTCCTGACATATATGATTAAAGTTTTACTAAAAAGCATTGAAATGGCCTATGTATCAGTGAACAAAATGTATATTTATAAAGAATCCTGACATATAATTGTGTGGAGGTGCGCGCCGTGCCAACCAGCACACCGTCGGGCAATGTGGAGCAACATAGAGCAACGTTGCCTAAACATAGCCACACCCTCTAGCCTGACTGGAGAGTAGAAAAATAAAATGCAATGACAAGGTTCGAACCCAGGACACTGTGCATCATAATCAAAGTACTGAACCACTAAGCCATGACAGCTTTGGATAAACAGCCACTGTTAACATACATATACTTATAAATGGTAGATTAACTATTACTAAGCAGGTCTGTAGTCAGCCGAGAATTTTCAAAAATGGCCAATCACAAAAAAGTGCAAGATATGCAGCATATTTATGCCCCATAGTCCGGAATACTCACCATAACTGATTGTAGCTCCCATCTGCAGTTAGAATGGCTGGTGCTGGAAAGGATGCATGCTTTTGAGCGCAATGCTGTGGCATCGAGGAGTCGAAATACATGGTTTGGCTCCTTGTCCACTGTCATGAGTCAAGACTCCTGCAGGGCCAGTTCCAAGGGACAGAGTACAAAGCAGAGGCTTGGAACCGGTTAGCTCATGACCTCACCAGTGTCACAGACGTTCCTCGGACTGATGAGCAGGTCCCTCACCACCATGCAGACCTGAAGAGACGGAAGCAGGACCTACTGAACCAATGGATACAGGAGGCCCATGGGATGCAAGATGCCCCACAACTGAGTAGGTAGCCATGGAATGTAGTATGTACGACATGCTAATTTATTCTATATAATGGATAGGTATGTCTCAATATCCCTTCATTTACTTCACAGCTGCAGGTGTCCGTGCTGTGAATCAGCAAGCCTATGCAGATAGGCTGCTAAGGCTGAGCCACCGGGCAGGTTAGTAATTATTCTGCATGTATTGTTATATAAAATAGGTGAGAGAGTCTGAAAGAAAGTGTTGAAGCCCAATAATACAGCCATAAAATGCCCTGAATAATTCCTCTGCAGGTACTATAAATCAGAGAGCCAGAAAAAGAGTGTAGTAACCCATTAAGAAAGGTAAAATATGTCCGGAATAATATCTCTGCATGTACTGTCATATAAAATAAGTGAGCGAGCCTGAAAAAGAGTGTTCTAACCTATTAATAAAGGTATAATATATCTTGAATATGTCTGCCATATGCACTGTAATATCAAATAAAGGAGAGAGCCTGTGGAAAAGTGTGTAATGTAATTAATAAAGGTATAAAACCTGGAGTGTGTCTGTGTCACTTACTTTGAAATGTTGTTGTACCCTTGCATTATAAAAATAGTACTGTTTTAATAAGTGCTGTTAACCCACAGTTGGGCAGTCCCATCTAAAGTGGTTGATGGAAGTGCCAGTAGCTGTGAAGCATATATACAGTCCTCAGCAGTCAGTTACTGGCTGGCATGCATAAGTAAATCTGGCACACAAGTAGCTTGTTAATTTGTTACCCAGAAATGTGAGTGTGCTACACGAAATGTAGGGTTCTGTACAAATTTAACTGAAAATGTCATATGAACACATCCAGATATGTAGATAAAGAAATATAAATAAAATCAATAAATATGTAGCAGTAACATCTGCATCTTGGACAGTTAGTATGTCAGATATAGGTCAGGTATATAATGAACTAGCCAAACCCATTACACAACCTAATGCACATTGGCAATTGTAATAATACATGTAGGGGATATACACCTGCAGTCAATAGGAATGTAGTGTAGACTAAAAGTACTTATAATATGTTAATTGAGGTTTCTTTCTACACCCTACTGTATGTGCATAAACAATGCAATTCCACACCTCAATGGGTATGTGTAATCTCAAAACATTTGTTGGGACATATGTCCTATTGTTCTATAAATATCTGCATTCACTTTGATGCATGTGCCCTATTCAAACACCACAATCATGGTGGCCTGTTGCCACCAATCATCCCTGCATGCTGTTGGAATGTCCACTGTCATTCAATATATGCATGCGTTATGCTTGCTGTTCAACTGTTGGAACCTTGGTGTGTTGGGTTAGTAGGAATATTACTGCATGCTGTTACAACTAATTTGGAATGCTGTTGTTTATGTTGTAATTAAACACACCTAATCACAGAACATATGGGAAGGCCGGTCCCAGCGGACCCACCTGTCCCTCCTCAGCTGACGAGTGCACCTGGCACAAGCAGGTCCGGTGCCCAGCCCAGGCTCCCCTCCTTCATTGGTCCTGTGCCACCTTTGGGTGGAAATGCTGCAGGGGATGGGGCTCGTCCCCCCATGCAAGCGTTGGCGGAGAAGGGCCACCTGTCACCCTTCGAAGGGTCTGGGTTGTGGTGCCTAGGGAGATCCAGCATTCAGTCGCTGATCCCCTACGCCAGCTTGAGGTGAGAGTGGCACATCTCATGGGTAAGCCTGCCTGTCCTATGCAGCCCCCAGTACAGCCACCCTCGGAGCTGTGAAGGTGCAGTGGTGACTGCCCATGGGTGGAGATCTCAGTTCCACTGTTACCATCTGTGGGCTCATGGGCTTGCGATTTCCAAACATCCATCCCCGTCAATTGTGTTCATCCACCCCATGTGTCATACATCGCCCCTGTATGCATCTTGTTTGTCTTGTCTGTTTACCTCCCCAACCTACCTCCCCAAATATACCTACTTCCTCTACCTCACTTTCCACTCTCACCTGAAAAAAAAAAGGGCAATCTGTACCCACAAAAACATTATGCCCCATAGATAGCTGCCCATTTCACACACATGTCCACTGGACATGTAAACTGATAATTATAATTGACAGTACAACATACTTTGTTGTCCTCACCCCTCTCCCAGGGGTGGTAGGTTTCAAATTTCACTCCAAATTTATTGCATATGCACAGCTGTTGCTGGTAAAGAAATGGGCAGCTATGGACCTTCCCTACACCCGTCCTGCACATCCCAAGCTTGTTTTCCTACTGTCTTTCCCTCTTTGTGCCCCCTTTTTCACCACTTTCCTATCTCCCCATTTTCTTTTCTTTCAAAGAAATTAGTGCAGGGGTTAGCAGGAGTAAGCACTTTTAAGCAGTAGTAAGCGGGTTTAAGCGAGTGTGCGCATGTGTACGCTTAGCTAAGCATCGCACAAACCTGTGCAAACCCACTTACAACTGCTTAAAAGTGCCTTAGTCACTCTATGTCAGGGCCCTTGTTCTGCTCAGCAGCAAAATAAAATACCTCTGTCAGTTTCGAACCCCAGACCTTGGACACACTAGACTGCATGAAGTACCACTAAGCCACAGCAGATATACAATACCTTGGTGCTGAAATAAATATATCATGCATTACAATGAGTGAATGTAAAGGAAAAATAGGAAGGCCATAACACAAAGCTTGTTCTGTGGATCTTTACCAGCAATTGTTGTGGAATTGCATTACATGAGTGTGATATGAGAAGCAGCCATTCTAGCAGCAGATAATGTTACAGAGGCACTTTACACCCCCCACACAGTATCATAGCAGGACAAACACTGGCATATCTGATTAGGGCAGAGGCCATACTTCCTAACTGTGACTACTTTTCAAGGATGTCCCTGATTGTGAAAGATATTTTAGTTGTGTCCCTCTGAATCCCTCTGAAAAGTACTGACATCAGTCAGAAAGGTGGGGTATTACACAATGAATACTGACAATAATAACAGTAGACACTGCTTGTACTTCATAAAAGGAGTACTAATCCATATGCACTGCTTCACTCAAGTCTACACTTGCTGTCTCTATTATGTGTAAGGTGCACCTCACTTTTAACTACCTATCCCTGACTCCATGCAAAGATGTATCTGAGTGTTTCATAGGCCTGGCAGAGGCACAAACACACAGGCATATCAGCTATTCTGCTGTTACACACTCTGCAAATAGCTTTGGTAGGACTTCCACAAGCATGCCCTTATGTAGGAGTACAAAACAGAAATACCAAAGGATGTAGCCATGTACTGGTAGCAACTGACTGTAACAATGCCATTGTACCAGTGATGAAAACACCTGTGGGTTGCACAGACAAAGAATAACAGTGTAACATCTGGCTACCATCTGGATAGGTTCACAGTTGGGAACTATGCAGACAAACCACCTGCCTTGATAAACTAACAGGTACACACCAATCCTTTAAGTCCAGTAAGATAATATTCACACAATAATACATAATGCTCTCTGTATGTCAGCACCCCTCCCCACAATTAAAATATACTTGTGTGTTTAAGGTCTACCAAGGATGTAGGTAAGCATACTCAGTACTGGAATTGTCCAGTTTTCCTGAGAACCCTGTACTAATGTCAACAGTAAAAAACACAAACCCTGCAAAAGTGAGTACATTAATATTCACAGTATAACAGTTCACAAACAGTTCATGTGCCAAAAGAATACTTCTCAATAACTACTTTTGTATGGCAGTTAATTATATGAGTAGAAAAGAAACTACATAGTCACATAAATGTTGTGTAAGCATTTGTAGGGGTGAGTTGAACTCTACACTGATAGCTGTACTAGAAGTGGCAACAGTCAGGTCTGAGTACAACATGTAAATCACTGTCTACACCTCTAGCTTCAGATATAAGAAGTATACCAACCTTCTGACTTACACAACAGTGTCCACAGCAAACAAGCATGGGCTCCACTCTGGAAATCTGAAAGGGCTACGCCTACATAACTTAGCAATGTATAGTATTGGGTTGCTATGACAGTGAGTGCTGCAATTACCACACAGCAGGCTGTATGCATTTACCAAATACTGGGCACCAGTTGGTGCAGAGGGCATCACATGCACATGCGCAGATACCTATAAAAGTAGACTGTACTTGCTATCCCCACATGCAATCATTACATTGCACGTGTCAGAGACTATATAACTCCTGGAGAGTAGTGAAAAAAAATTATTACTTAATAAAAAAATATTTAATTAAGTAAAAAAAATATATACTTAATTACTAACCAAAAATATTAATTAAGAAAAAAAATACTTAATTAATAACCAAAAATAAAAATTAAGTAAAAAAAAACTTTACTAAATTAATAAAAAATAAATAAATAAAAAAAATTGTCAAAGCATACACAGACGGACCTGAAAGTGACAAACAGGTATGTAACAGATATGTAGTTACCGGAAAGTAGTAGATGTTTATGAAGAGTACTGTACATACTCTGAAGCATGCATATGTGGCAGCAGTAGGTATGTATGCACTGATGCCATGCATAGCTACTGCCATGGACAAATTAGTGTGTAGCTGTGTGCAGTGGGGCATAACTGTGACATATGTAGCTCAGCATTATATGTCAAACATCTGATCATGTTATCTATGTTCTGTACAGTACTGTGTATAATGGCTGTTTGGGGGAGTAGTGCAAACACCTATATAAACTTGGATGTGACAGAGTAAGACATGCATAATAGCCATATAATGTGTAGCTTAGCATTGGCAACTGCTGTACCAGGCTAGTATAGTAATGTAGCATTTGAAGCTATATATACTCCCTGTAATATGACTGTATGCACACATGTGACAACTGTTCATGTTGTAGCAAGGCCCAACAGGTCATCCGTGAGGTGTACGCACTTACAACAGTGTGGACTTTGTGTGTGTATGCCACACACATATGGAGAGATATTTATGTGTCCGATATATTAGCATCTTAACATGTTCATAGAGCAAGGGACATACTGCAACTGTTTGTGAAGGGTGGACATTTATATGTTGGTGCAGGTTGTTATGTGCATATTTATATGTAGGATGTAGTGTGTGGCAAGCAAGACAGCATACAGTGCTGGCATATGACATGTGGTGCTTAAACACTGTGGGCATGATTTATTAGGTTTTTAGTCTTCCAGACAGGTGGTTCTGCTAAAGATACATGGGCTGAGAATACCTTCCATGCATTCTGCACAAGACTGTGCGATGTTATTACATAACTGTATCCCTCTCAGCCTTTGCATAATTGATATTCCCACCATGAAAGGTGGACTGGGTATATGTGCCTATATGTATATCTATATGTACACCAATGGATGTTTATATGTACGCTCAAGCTCAATGTTGTAAATGTATTGCCATTCCTTTTGTTACAAACCCTGTACCCATGAACTACCACATAGGTGGTAGTCCACTCAACACCAAAAGTGTGATAAGAGACCACAAGACACAGGTGGACAGTAGTGTCCCTTTTGATAATCACAGTGCCACACTAGTCATGTAAACTGTGTATGGTCCACATGTCATCAGAAAAGGCATGTTATCCATGGAAAAAGAGGTCAGTGTTCCACTCTACTCATCAGTCATAAAGCCCATCATAGAGTACAATGGCCCTGTTGGTATGTACCTCAGAAGACATCTACAGCAACTGTAGATGCCAGACACATACCTCACAAAGAGTATTACCAGACTCAAACAGATGCCCTATGCAGACTGTCTTACAAAACCACAGCTACACGTGTCGCATACCGCCTACCCAGAGGCAACCTCTGCCTAACATACAAAGCTATGCCAAACCCACAGGTGTTGGACATGCTCCATATATACAGATTAAAATCCATACAAGCTACACACTGTACTGATCTAAACCTTGTAACGTCAAAAAGCAGAACATGCTGGAGTGGTACATTATCATCTCAGACACATACCATACTCTGGAACTACCTACCTATCAATAGCAAATGAAGGTCCTCATTAGCAGTTGTCATGAATAATCATGATGATTGGATGTGAGATAGGAAACACAACCCGGGAATCAACTCTGTGGCTCTGCATGACAGGGGCACATGAACCTAAATTACATGGGTGTTGAAGGGCAGGTTACCATATGGCTAGGCTTCCACAGGCCATATGGCTAATACCCTATTAGCTACCTAGGACCTGATACACACACGCATGCACTTGTTGAATTACTTGCTATGTGAGGTTGACTGAGTGTGATGGTGAATGTGTAGGTGAATGTGTCAAAGTTGTGTATATGTGTGATAGCCTAGTGAGAAACTGTTTATATCATGGTATGTAGTGTTGTAGCTCTGATCCCAGCAAAATATATGTATGCTATTGCTAGGCAGGAAAAGCAGTATGGCATATGGTGTGACATAGTCCCATGGTGTTGACTGGAGTGTGCCATTGTAGGCTAAAGCAGTACATGTATGCTTATTGATTGTTAACACTAGTGAATACAAATCCCGTATGGACTGTAGTACTACCTGAAGCTGTAGGCCTAAACAGCACAGTATGGTGTATATCCACATTGCTTGAAAACACTGTTTTGTTTGTTACCTATAGTCCTCACACATTACATACTTCAGGCATGAGGTTTTGTAAGTGCTGACACACAGTACTGTATGGTACACAGGTAAAACTCATCTGGATTGCCATACCTTTGTGTCTTGTAGGTATGTCTGATGTGTGTGTGTGTGTGTGTGTGTGTGGGTATGCCTGTAACATGGCCTCGGTGGTATGTGTGTCACAGGATATAAGTGCATATCTAGCAACATGTATAGTGTAGTACAGCAGTATGCCACCTATATTGATGAATGTGCACATATGTTACTGAGGGGTTTGCTATCAACAAGTAGCGTGGTGTACCGGTAGTACTGTAACTGTACTTTACATTCATTTCAATGGATGACAAATGTCTGTATGCATTAGCTTCTTATATACCTCCTGTGGCTAGGTGATGCATTGTGTCACATACAGTGTGCCATGTACTGTTGTATAGTCTTACATACTGGTTTCACTTTGTTGCTGTGCAGAACATGGTTTGGTATATAGTATGTGCCAGGCACTGTCAGGCAGTTGTGGGCTGAGCAGTGATATGTGACATTAAAACTGTATATCTACTGACAGCCAATAGGTTACTATATATGGCATTTCATTGATGTCTGTACTTTAGAGTGTTAAGTGTGCCACATGACTTGCTCACAATTATTGTTTTATTGTCTTCCAGGGACATGTCTCACAATAGAAAACCCGCGTATTCCCCTGAGGAGGAGGAAGTCATCCTAGATGCCCTAATACAACATCACAACCTGCTGTTCTCTAGAACCAACCAGGACCAGCATGGGCGCACTGCACTGTGACAGGATGTTGTCCATTGGGTGAATGATGTAGGCATGCATAACCAGACTTATGAGCAGGTACACCATCACTGTAGTGATTTAATCAGACATGTCCGGCAACATGCCTCCAATGTCCACAGACAACTGCTTGCCACAGGTGGTGGTGCAGCAACACATCCACCCCTCACCAGAGTGGAAGACCTGCTCCTCAGCTTGGTGGCTCCTGGCCAACCACTACAACAGACATGTGTCATCATGGAGGCCGGAGTCACCCAGCACATTGACTCAGAGTGTGCAGGTAACATGGCATATCTGTAGACTACTGTTAGCTCAATTGTTAGAACATGCATTTATCAGATGTGTACTGTGTAGTCAGAAGATGTGAAGCCTGGTGTCATGCAATACTGATAATCTGTAACATAATCTGTATGCCTGTGACTGTCACCTGTTGTACTACTGTAAAATTGCAAACTCACAGCAATGCCATAGTTGATGACACTGACAAACTGTCTCATATCCTTGTAGGTCCCTCTGGTGTGATAGCAAGACAGCAGACCCATGCTGGTGAGTGTTCTACATTTAATATAGCATATAACATGTGCATGTCATAGGAGAGTTGTAGGCCATATACACATGTAAAACACCTACACATAATGCATGCTCTGCATGTTCTCTGTGGGACTATGCACATCCCAGTAACATGAGTAGCTGCCTCAAACACATGCAATACACAGAGCATCCCAACCAATTGTGGTACACTGTAGTAGACATTGTGTAGGCCGAGTCAATACACATGCACACAACACACACCACTTTGTCATATGCAGTAAGTGTTAATATGATACACATGGCGTATGTAGACACCTGCTGTAAGGTCATACTCCAGTATCCCAAATGTCATCAACACAGCACACATACTATACCTGAGGGGTAGAGGCCTATCATGGGGCAGTGTGACACACTTCAACACACAACACATTCATGTTAGGCAATGCTCCCTACTGAACACCTTACATACCCATGTAACAACTGGCTGTGAAATGGTTAATGTAGCCATAGTGGTGCAGGTCAGGTACAGCAAGATAGTTGCCAGTGTGGCATACATTAGTGGCTTTGAGTGACCACATGATGCTGCCTGATGATGGCTCATGGTACTACACTACATCCAGTTACAGTAACTACAGTACTACACATAGCATTCATTGCTATACACCTGACAGTTGTGTGCATCCGGCCATGGTATGTATACCTATGAGTGATGGTGCACAGGACATTGGAAAGCGTTTTAGACTTGCACAGCAATGTTGTGTCCATGTACACATTGTGTTCCAGGGTGAGGCCAATCATTGAACAACACACATGCATCAAAGACATGTATACTGTTATCAACAAGGACTCTCTACACTTGCACTGCATGCTGTTGAGCAACACACATCCTGCATGCTGACACATGTGATAGAACTCTTTGGCTTGTGATACTGTACTCCACCATCAACCACTAATGAGTATGTTCCGTATTGCTGTTGGTGTGTGTGTGTGTGTGTGTGTCAACTTGACTGAGTAGTGTATTTGTGTGCATGTGTGCATGTATTCATGTGTGCATGTGTTCATGTGTGCTAAAATCCTATACAGATTATAAAGTGTGTTTCCTGTCTCCCTCTCACAGGTGCTGAGGTTTTGTTGGATGAGTGCAACAGGGAACCTGAAGTCACTGCCACAAATAGTGGACATGATGATACATGTGTTGTGGTACAGGCAGGTTTTACAGGGTCTGTCGTTGGTCCGCCAATCAACAGTACACAGCTTTCCATCCCATCTATGTGCACATTCATACTGCCAATACATCCCTCAACACCAATGGCCTTAGCTGAGGAACAGCATACAGTAGGCATTGACCAGGATAGTGTGGTATCTATGGCACATGCAACCCCACACAGCAACCATACCCAGACACCTGTAATGGTACCACATAGGCATATATCCAGGGGTTCTTGTGGGAGCACTGCTGGTCGTAATGCCCCTGGCAGACATGCCCCCACAGGTCTCACAACCTCAGGTATGTTCCGGGCTGTAATGCAGGCACAGGCACGTATGGAATGGTACACCAGGCAGGGACTAAGGGTGCAGAGGGCTCATAACACCACTATCAATGACAGTATCTGTGACCTTGCCGGTGCCATCCGTAATTACACCTAGGTCATTGATAGACGTTGGGGGGAGACACTAGATGTCCTCCGCAATATAATGTCCATGTGCCAGGACAGTGCAGGACAGCTGAGACGTTGACATGGATGTATGCCAGCAACATCATCAGCTGGCAGTCATCGTGGATGACACACAAGTTCCAGCTGCTCCCGTAGTGGCAGTACCAGCCCCAGCAATGTTGGAGCTGGGCTGTCAGTAGCCCATCCTAGATGACCATGTGCATGTGGCTCTGGCCAGTCCCAGCAGGGACATGGATCCAGTCGACATCCCTCTGCCTCTGATGATAGTACCCAGTCTGGCTTAGTACCTGATACTCTCCGTGGCACCCCTGCCAGGCACAAGTACTGTGTCCATGGCCAGAGACAGTGATCTGTACAGCCTGGCAGGTACAGTCTGTGGCTGTCCCACAACCTCCCATATTTGGCAGCCACAAGGTGGAACTGTGTGCATGCAGACACACACACATAAACCAAACACCTAGTGCTAACACATACACAGACACATTACATCAACACTGACCCATACTGTACTGTTATCCCTCACACACACACACACACACACACACACACACACACACACACACACACACACACACACATACATGTTGATTGGATGGGTCATTGTCGGGCTCTGGCAAACCAATAACACACCCTGTGCATATGATGAAACTGTGCCACCTCCTGTCATCTGTGACATTGATACTGTAATAGGCTAACATGGTGCTGATGCACAGGGTGACCTAATAGCAGTGTAGCAATGTTAGCATGTTGTCAACAGTAAAGTGTAATGATATCCTTGTAGGTATATCTGAGCAGGTATGATGCATTAAAGCTATGATTATCAATGTAGTATTGTTGACACCAGTGTTAATTCCAAAAATGTATTGTCCGCCCATGTGCCACTTAGCTGATGTGTGTAGTACTGGCAGCATGTGTTGGTGAGTGGACAGTATGTGTGTGATGTGTGCAGTACAGATTTGCAGGTGTACATTTGTGAACATGGTGGAGGTGCACTGTCTGTATGTATAGTGGACACATGGGAAGGGTGACATGCCCTGTATTACACAGTGCTAACACTTCATATTTCCTATTGATGGCCAGTATGCATTTTACTACACATATGTTACAATTTGGGTACACATGTGTGTATGACATGGTTTGACACTATGCTGTGGGTGATACTGTTAATATCGGTCATTGGTTTGCATTCTGGTAGTATACATAACCTCAACAGCCTGATTGTAACCAATTGTTAGATGATGTCTTGACAACTGACACACAGATGTAGGATACACAGTAGCATTTTAATCCTTCCGGTACTATACTATACCAGTAATCAGTGGTATTGACTGCCACCCATTCCTGGGACCACTCCTGTTTGGCATGTAGCCACCCTAGGTACAAGCAAACACACTAGGGATATGTCCGTCCACATCTGGTAATGCATACAGTGGCCTACAAAGCATTCTCCAGATGAGACACTTATCCTCCACAAGGGTATCATACAGACAGACACCTGTTGACCAACCCATGCTGTAAAGCTATAAGCCAACTATAGCGTAGTCATCCACATTTACTATACATAGTATCCTGACAATACCACATTGGTAGTAGCCCACAACATGTAGCAGGGGTACTGATGTGTATATACAGCCACATGTTATGTCATCTGTCCTTTGGTATTCACATTTCCAAAGGTATGCTGATGTCCCTTAGTGTATCACATAAGCAATAAGGGGTCTGTATGCATATCCACGGAGTTGTTGTACACCTATAATGAATGCCCATTATTGACAGACTGTGTTGTGTTTGAACATGTCTGAAATATACCCCAGGCATGAACCCTCACTCACACTATTCTATAGAAACTGTCATGGGTGTGTGTGACACAGATGACCTAGGCCACAGATCACTACAGTGGCTGGCCTTGTCACATATATACATATGTGACCTAAGGTCTGAGAAGCAGCAGCACAAACTGTCAATGGTAACAGATGTATTTGTGTAGAAAGCAGGCTTCACACCTATGAACTAATTGAGGTCACATGTACATATATGTATTTGCCACACAGTTACCAATTGAGGTCACATGTACATATCTGTATTTGCCACACAGATACCTGAAGTGTGCAATGCACATACTGTTGTTTTACTGATATGTCATACAGTAGTAAAAGCAAAACCCACAACACATTGACCAACAGTGTCACAACACACACTCAGCAATTGCAGGATTCAAACCCCTACCTAACTATGCTATGATACTAGAGAGATACGCATTAACACGATGCGCTATATGCTTGACTGGGAGTTGCATTTTCACTGCTGTATTTGTGGGATACTGACATCATCAGACTTGCCAAAGAGGAATTTACCTATTTTAATGTGTTTTCCCAGTCTCCGAAAAGGGCACTCCTCTCAAAGGAAATCATACACACACACACACACCCACACCCACACACTCAGCAATTGCAGGATTCAAACCCCTACCCAACTATGATATGATACTAGAAAAATACACATTAACACAACGCACTACATGCTTTACTGGGTAATTTTGTTTCCACTGCTGTATTTGTGGGATACTGACATCAACAGACTTGCCAAAGTGGAATCTACTTCTTTTAATGTGTTCCTAGTCTCCAAAAAGGGCACTCCTCTCAAAGAAATCACACACACAGACATACACCCCCTCATACACTCAGCAATTGCAAGATTCAAACCCCTACCTAATTATGTTACTATACTAGAAAAATACGCATTACAACAACGGGCTATATGCTTTACTGGGTGGTATAATTTCTCCTGCTATATTTGTAGGATGCTGACATCATCAGACTGGACATGGTAATGTGTGTGCACTTTGTTTTATGCAATCCCAGGAATGAACCATGTGGGTCAGCAGGTGTTAACAGCTTGAACAGGACTCCACAATTCTTAGCTTGTGTGATCTATCTGTGGACAAATTGCCATTCCTTCATATGACAATACATATTTATGCACAGATTGTTGATTTTGTGGATACCACATGTGTCTGGGATGTTGATAAGGGCTATTCAAAGTCTATGTGGGATGTGTGTAGCTCCTTTCAGTGATGTATGTCCTGGGTGGCTGCCTTGCAAACAGTCTAGCAGGTTTGGGAACCATGATCTGCCCATGAACATACCAAAGTTGGTAGGGTTGTGTTTTTGCCAGCTTCCAATAGCTCTGTTTATGACTTCAATCATGATAGACTCCATGGCCTTGCAGATCAGACTTCATAGGCTTATAGGACTACAGTTCCCATGGTTTGTTGTGCACCAACACTTGTGGGGTGTGCCATATGTTGCTGTAACACATTCAACAGTTTCAGATCCTGTAGAGATGGTGAGGCTCAACAGACTGTTCAGGTGCAGGGTCTGTTTGTTTTGTAGTTCACTTATGACACATATAGGGAAACAATGTAATCCAATTGATGTTTTCGGCTTTGGGACGAGCTGTTTACCCATTCTACATGTGATATCTCCTGTTATGATGATAGGGCCTTTTGTCAGTGGGAGGTGGGTATGTATGTATGGGCCTGTCTGACAGGATGTCGGCATTGTCAGTCAGGTACAGTTGGCCCTGACTCAGGACATATATGAGTGTACATTGCTATTTATGACATAGCTGAAGGGAGTGTCATGGTTCTGTCTGGACTCCTTCGCAGATAATCTTTCCAAAACAATGACAAACCTGAGCACTAAACCCCTGTTATACTTTTTTACACACTTAACACCCTACTGATCCTTTTTGATCAGTCAACAGCGTATTTCATCATAATATCCTGGCATGTCCAAAGGTTGGTTTTGTGTGTACTCTACAGTCCAGCTGGTGAATATGGGAATTTTGACGCAATGTTACAACTGCCTTATGTACACAGACAACCCTCTCCTCCTTCCAACAAACTTAGATATATGTGAGAGAGGCAACTATATAGACAAACAGGAGGCTGAGCTCTCTCGACCCATGACTGGCACAGTCTATCAGGTGGTAAAGGTAACCACACACACCACAAATCCAATCTCACATAGACCTATAGCGACAGCAAACAAAATACATTACCACACAAAAACATACTTGGAAGCTCTAAATAAAATCTGCCTAAGCAGCAGAGACCTCCAAAGCAGACACCCAAACAACTACTACCCCACAACAATACCCACATATCACATAGTTCACAAAGACAGTGTGCCACACAGTCACTGCCCTTAGGGCTAAACAACACACCTAATACACTTGTAATATGTGACTCTATTGTCAGACACACTGACGTCCCACTCACCAGGCTGAACAAGGAGAAGGTCACTTTGAGCTGTCTGTTGGATGCCAGGATCCGCCACATAACACATGCACTCAGGTCACTCCAAAGCAAGTACAAATATGGCTCCATCATTGTCCATGCTGGTGTGAATGACCTCAGACATTCCTCCCTGGACTACATGACAAGAGACATAGAGGAGCTCTCTGATCATGTAGCCCAGGCCAGTATGACCCTGACCTTGTGTAGCATCTTACCCTCACCAAGAATGATGGCACAGTATACAGACAAACTGATCAATTTTAACAATTGGCTAACATATTGGTGTCATTCAAAGGGGATCTTCAGCCTGGGATGACATGCTCGACATGCCATGTAGCTTCACTATGGACGGCTTGCACCTGTCACCCCTGGACTTTTGAATACTGGCTAAGGCTCTTGCCACCCCCATAGTGCCTCTTTTAGACAAACCCACCTCCATAGACAATACAAGGTCAAAGAAACTACGGCTAATGCTGCTCAACACCAGATGTCTAAACCTCAAAATGCACGCACTCAAGACTCTCCTCAGTATGGAGAATGTTGATATCTGTGCAGTAACAGACACTTGGTCCAGGCTCCCGAAAGCACCCCAGCACTACCAGGTTATACTTCATACCATGCTTTTCGGCCAAAAAACTCGGACCTACCAACACAAATTGGGGGAGTATCCATATACATCACAGATACACACACCTCCAGGTTAGTAACACTGCACGAAGCATTGGAGACCATACATGTGCAACTAACAGTGGGCAAAACTGCCTCTCAGTTTGTAGCCTGCTACAGACCACCCTCTCAAACTCAGGAACCCCACTCGGCTTTCCTGGGAACACTGGATAATATGAAGGTCTCTCCAAACACCATTATATTGGGTGACTTCAACTACCCAAACATTGACTGGGAATACTACTCAAGCCCCAACACCCTCGCCCAACGGTTGCTAGAATTTATAAACTCAAATGCTATGGCACAACTGGTCACCACACCCACAAGAGGGGAAAACATATTGGACCTTATCATCACCAACATGGGGAATCTATGCTCCACACCAGAGGTATACCCCTCATTGGTAAGGTCAGACCATACATTTATCTCACTGGACATCCATATCCCATCCCCACCCCCATCCTAGGTAATCTCGGTGAAGAACTTCTCAAAAGCAAATGTTGCACTTCTCCAAACTGAGGTGGTATCCTTCAAAGACCCTGGGACAGTGGTAAATACGGCTCAGACCACTGAATCCTTTACAAACGCATTCTATTGACACCTACTGGAATGCATGGATTGTGCTATCCCAAATAACAATAAGACTTACTCCTCCAAAGGCAGGGGACCTGGTCTGGTGGATCCCGGCCATAAATAAGCTATACAATGAAAGGAGGAGGCTACTACATGATAGAGCACAATCCCAAAAAGGGAAGGCATCTCTGATCAGTACCAGCAAGAAGCTATGATCACTCATAAATTAATCTAAGGCTTGCTTCAAAAGGAAAATTGCACCAGACACTAAGGACAATCACAAGGCCTTCTTTAGTTATGTCAGGAACCTGGGTGGAAACTCCCAGATATGCTGTGAGTTACTGCAAAATGACAAAACATACACTGAACCCACAGACATTGCCAACATCCTGGCAAACAGGTTCAGTGCAAATGTCTCCCCCCATCCCCCCTAAAGAGAAAATGTCCATCCTAACAGAGTGTAGCCTCCCTGACATCACAGATGAACAGGTGAGAGCTGCCCTCTCCAAAGCAGACAACACAGCATCAATGGGACTGGACGGTGTCCCGGCCTGTGTTATACATGAGCTTCATGATGAATGTAACCCTCACATTAAGTCACTGTTCAGTATCAGACTTACTACAAGATATGTACCCAAGGAATGACGTACAGCAACAGTGGTCCCGCTCCACAAAGTTGGTGCCACAACAGACCCCGGACACTATCGCCCTATAAGCCTAACTAGCCTGGTCTGCAAAGCTATGGAGCATATCATCATGGAACTCATACACAAAGACATCAGCAACCTACAGACACTGGATCCTACCCAATTCAGCTTTGTTGTGGGCAGATCTTGCCTCTTGAACCTGGTCGACTTCTTCAAACAGTTACCAGGTCCATAGACGTAGGGAAGGTAGTCCACACAGCCTACCTGGACATTGCAAAACCCTTCAACACAATACCCCACTTGGGCATCATACATAAGCTCACCAGCTTAGATATCGACACATATGTCACAAGATGGATTGCTAACTGGATCAGGGATAGCACTCACATGGTCAGTATTGCAGGTGCCATGTCTGACTCTACACCAGTTACATGTGGTGTCGCACAAGGCTCAGTCCTGGGACCTCTCTTGTTCAGTATATATTTCTCTGACGTACAGGCTAACACAGGAAGAATATGGCTGACCATGTTCGCAGATTACTGCAAACTGGATGCCATAATTGACTCTCCAGCTGGCACAAGCATCCTCCAAAAGGGTCTCACAGAGATGGATAACTGGTGCCAGAGCCATGGCCTACAGCTAAATGCCATTAAATGCATAGTCATTCCCTTTGGGAATAACAAAGTGCCCACACATTATCACATAGGTGGTAATCCATTAAGTACGGTAGACGTTATTAGGGATTTGGGGACACCAGTAGTTAGTAATCTCGCCTTTGACAATCACGTTGCCAAAGTGGTTAGACAGACCTTCTATATAGCCCACCTTATCCCAAAAGGTTTCACATCTAGATCAAGTGAGGTCATTGTGCCCCTATACTCATCAAGCCCATGCTTGGATACAATGCCCCATTTGGGATGTACCTTACCTGACACCTGCAGCAACTGTAATGGCCACAAAAGTACCTCACCAAGTGGATCTAGGGACTCACACAGATGCCCTGCGCAGTTCGGCTAAAGTAACTCCAGCTCTACTCAGTCGCTTGCCGCCTACTCGAATGCGATCTGTGCCTGTTGTTTAAAGCCATGTCCAACCCAGAATTAATGGACATGCTCCACCTCAGAATATCCGAATCCCTTAGAGCTACACGCTCCAGGGACTTAAACCTCAGCACAGATATTAATAGGACATGCTGGAGGGACAGATTCATATCCCAGAGGCTCCCCTCACTCTGGAATGAGATCCCAGTCCCGCATAGGCAGAGCCCCCCACTGACCCCCTACAGGAGACATCTTGATGAGTGGATGGGTGATCGTATGTTTACCCCTGGGATCTCTTCTGGGTCCCTGCTAGACAGAGGCACAATAAACTAAACGTAAAAGGGCTATCTTGTGTGACCTACTATTCACAGGCACAGTCTACTAATCTAACAGGGTTGCGAAAGCCAAACACACTCTGGCTAGGCTTATAAATGCCCTAGGGCAGATAGCCTAGTATCAACCTATGAACCTATGATAATGTTCGGGATGCACATTGTTTATTGATGATACTGAGTGCAGGTTTTTTATCTTCTTTGCTTTCCCACTTTCTATGAACAACCTAAGTATCTGCAGAACATATTTGATTATGACAGGGTTCCAATATATTATATATGTGTCTGTTGTCATATAACTGTGTGCACAAGGCGGATGGGTGAATAGTGAGAGGTTTCTGGGTTAACACATGCAACTGCCGAATATGTGTGGCCCACTGCTGTACTCAGACATGGCCTAAGTGTGTGAGCATGCCCAGTTTGGCCTTTCAGTGTTTTGTTGCCTGACATTTGTCTCATTTATTCATGTGTGAGCATGCCCAGTGTGACCTTTCAGTATGTTGCTGTCTGAAGTCCACTACATTTGTTGATGTGTGTGAACATGACCAATATTAACATTTATACTATATGTGTGTTGAAAATCAGGTTCTATTCTTACTGCAGGGCTCACCTTTGTGTCATAACTCGACAGCGATTATGCTGTGCCTGCAGGGTTTCCATGAGATACTTTGCATAGACTTATCAACATTTCTTCATACAGGCTGACCAGTGAAATACTGTCATGGTTTAGTGGTTCAGTACTATGACTGTAGTGCACAGTATCCTGGGTTTGAGGCCTGTCACTGCTTTATATTTTCATACTGAGCAGACCAGACTAGAGCAAATATGAGCATGTTGGCTTTTGTTCAGCTATGCCCAACTTAGACTAAGCTTGTCCAACATTGCTCAACATTAACCAACATTGCTGAATGTTGCCCAATATTGCTGACATTGACCAGAGTTGTGCTAGTTAGTGTGTGCAGTTTTGTTTACATATACTAAATGGTGGTAAAAGCTGTTTAGCACTGCTTTATATTGCTTAACACATGGCAATCATGCCTCAGGTGGTGCTGCAGGGCTGCCTATGTCGGATGCACATTCTACACTCCCTATACATGTTTGAAAACAGGTGGTGTCAAGTTAGGCATCCCTTTTACTATATGTGTGAGTCAGAGAGAGCTATAATTTCCAGGGTTCCTACTGAGCCAATGTATGTGCTATGTGTTGCCTCTTTGCCAAGGCCAAAGCATACTGGGCATGCCTCCTTCTGCTTACTGGGGCAGGCTCAGGTTGTTCCTCCTCCGAGTCACGATCTGCCTGTGATGGCCTTGGCAATGGTGGGGGGCTTTTTGGCCCGGGCCTATGCTGCTCCTGCTGCAGCTGTTTTTGCAGGGTCATATTATGTAGCATAGCACATACCATGACAATTTGGGTACATGTAGTTGGTGAGTACTGCCAGGCTCCACCAGATGTGTCCAGGCACCAGAACCATGACTTGAGCAGCCCAAACACATGCTCGATTACATTTTGTGTTTGTGCATGTGCCTCATTATGGCGTTCCTGTTCAGGTGTGTGTGTGTGTTTCTGATGGGTGTCATCAGACACGGCTCCAGTGCATAGCCAGCATCCCCCACTAGATGACCATGAGGGATGTCCCCATTGGCAAATGTCTGGTACAGCTGTGTCAGATACCAGATATGGGAATCATGGTAGCTTCCAGGGCAGCCAGCACACATTCAGTATTATGCCCTGGGCATCACACACAACCTGGCAGCTGATGGAGGGGAAGCCCTTGCGGTTAAAGTAGACCTTATCCCGCTCACCGGCTGGTGCTTTGATGTGTATGTGCATGCAGTCTATTTCACCCACTACCTCAGGGTATTCCGCTATTTGCTGGAAGAGATGCATATTGATGGCCAAAACTTCACGGGAATTGGGGAAATATACATGATCACCGACATGTGCTAACATGGCATCCAGGAACTGGTGCAGTACCCTGGATGCTGATGCCTGTGATATCCCCATCATATCACCAGTTGGTCTCTCGAAGGTACCTGTTGCTAATATTCTTAGGCCAACACATACCTTGGTTTCTACTGGGATGGGTTCCCCTCTGTTGGTTCTGTGTGTGAGGCGTCACCTGCACAGCTCAACAATTTGCTGCAAGAGGTCTCTGTCCACTCTATAGCACTCCAATATCTCCAGCTCATGTAGCCCCTGATAGGTTACCCTGGGCCTGTACCCTCTTCTCCGTCTCCTCACTGTGGGTTGCCCAGCAGCATTCGCATTGTCACCACCCTCAGCATGTTGCATATGTCACCTTATAACAGCAATGGCAGCCCCTAACATTTCTTTGTCTCAGAAAAGCTTTTTCAGTTTTCACTTCTATTAGCTTACTGCAGTGTTGCAGTGTCTCTGAGAGAAACATAGTGGAATGTTGTTTGCAGAGTTTTAAGTGCTGGGCTGGGCTGGGCTGGGCTAGTGTGCTGCTTGTGTAATTGTCTGATTCTGATTGTTTTCACCTGCTAGTTCTGCTAGTACTCCCTGGTTAACTTCCTACTATTTGTTGTGCTTCCTTTTCCCTTTCTGTTTCCTCAGGGGGGCAGTGCTGTGCACACAAGTGCAAACATGCGCACACCAGCTCACACGCATGCACACATGCTTACATGGACTAAAACTTGCTAATTCTTGCTAAAACGTGCGCACACAGGCGCATACGCACTTACACACATTTCAACAACCTTAGACATGCTTATTCCATCTTAAACGCGCACACACAGGTGCACACGCACGCACACAGTCTTCCTCGGATATACGGGTGCGTACCCGCGTGCAAACACTTTGCAAGCATTTCTACAAGAAACTTTAGTATTATCCACGGCATACACCTTCAATTTCTTGCCTTTAGCTAGGGTACCTGTTGACACACCTCTTCCAGTGATGAGTAACTGACAGCAAGCACATGCCACTCTGCTCCAATGAGCTTCACTTCTTTCATACATACCCCCTCGTGATGTCACCTATCTTCTACTCTGATACTCCCCTTATCCTACTCCTATACTCCACTGACTGTGCTCATTTGCTATGTAAACTTGGGATTCACTATCCTTACCCTCATTTGCATAGGATTGCCTACTAATGCTTGGTTACATCTCTTAGACTGAGCTTCCCCCCCTTAGCAACCTCTACTTGGTAGCCATGTTGTCTTCAGCCTGCCATTCCCTTGCGTTGTACATTTGGAATTACATTAAAATCCATATTTGTGGATTTTATTTATTGTTTTTCTGGTTTTTAGAGCGCAGCACGTTTGCGCGGCACTGCGCTACACTTAAACTTCGGAGATCGGGATAAAAAAAATATTTTATTTTTATTTTGCATCAGTGAACATTGCCATTGGCCATATTTTTGGCCATTGGCATGCTTCCTCAACTGGATGCATCCTTTTTTTGGGACTGTCATGGCTCTGTTTTGCTATTTGCAGAACGGTACTCAGTTGTCAACAGATTACATTTCTGAAAATAACACTACTCTTACTAGGACAGGTTCAGGTTTCCTGAATCACAAATTTACCTCATTTGCATAGCTTTCACCTACACTTGAGGTAATTTGCATATCCTAGCCCTGTCCGTGTAAGAGTCGTTTTAGGAGCTCTCTTGCATGCCCCTACCGGCTGTTCCTGGATCGCTCGGCAGACATATTGGCTGCATGGAGTCTTACTCTACTCTTAGACTCCATGCAAGCCTTCGTGCATCTGGCACAGAGTGGCTATAACTGACTGGTATGAATGCTATCTGGAGTCAAATCTGATCCTCTACTGGCATTTGATGACAATTACAGTTATTGATCTGCTTGAAATTGGCAATATCACTGTATGGTGTGTGTGTGTGTGGTGGGTGATAGAAGTATGAATAAAGTAACACAGCTTTTTGTGGACATTTTACAACATTTTTTCACAGTTCAAATAGGTGTACTCATCAGAATAAGTATGCTTGGCTGTGACAAATTGTGGGTGCAAAAGGATAAATACAACTAGTGATTTTATTGACATCGTGCCTACACTAACCATATTTTGCTTTTACAAATATTACTTTATTGTTATAATTTCACTGCATTCTTATTGCAAGTATATTTTGAATCATTATAAAAGTGTGATTCTCTTCTTATTTCTTACACAAGCAAATGCATACCACATAAAATCATAAATATATTACCACATGCAGAAGTCCACATTGTATATGTCTTCTACAGGGGAATTATATAACCTGTAAGCACTTTGTAGTGTTGTCATAAATATAGGAATACTAATTTCTGTTTGTATAAGATGTAAAACTTTTATATGTTCTCCAGGGAAAGAATTTTTTTCTTTTTGATTTTTTAGATTTATGGTTGACCTCTCTCCCCTCTGAAATTTAGATTCATACAGTGACAAACATTACATGAAGATACAATTATATATATGTTTTATATATAACATTTCAAAAGGCTGCAGCCATATGGACCTATATGTATAGGTAATAGTAGCAGTCTTGCATGGATAGTCTATCTGCAGCTGTTCATTTCACAATGACTATGTACATTTAAAGAAGATAGGTAGTGTGTTAACAGAGGGAGGGTATTTTCTGCAATATTCTCATCTCAGAATAAATCATTATAATATGTTTATATTTTTGTGCCATGTGCTCACTTCCAGTGTTTTAAACTTGTACTTACAATCAATATACCACAATGTAAATGGAAGTAGGAAGAGTTTTATTTTATTATGTATGCAATTGTTATTCTAATTTGTTTTTTCTTTTTTTTTTTTTTGGTCAGATGTATCTGCTTTTCAAAACTTTGTCCCTGTTTTTGATGTCTGGAGGTTTGCAGGTATACATCATATCCAGGGATTTTTAGGTGGAACTGACCTCATTTTCTCCCAATGCAATGCAGCATTGGTTATGGTGACATCATGGCTTTTCTCTTCTTCTATATTAAGGATAAGTTTTAGGAAGTGGATTTTGGCCCCTTTATTCTTCTCATTCTGTGATGGACATCAACATGATGCTTCATGCTATAATAAATATTCCACTATCTACCCAAAACTGTTAGCTGTGCCACAATATTATCCAACTCTTTCTTATAGATGAGAGTTATGAACTTCTGACAGAATTGTATCACTAACACCCCATGGCTCAGCTCCATAATATGTCTATCTGAGACAAACTTTTGCAGGTTCTTTTCTGGTATAAACTTGCTTCTGGATTTATGGTAGAGCTTGGTATATGTCTTGTATCAAACCCAGGAGTCCACATGTATGGCATTACTAAAATGTATGTATCAAGAGTAAGTTTGCAAACTTTTTTGTTGACTTGCAGTGCAGTTTTTGGTGCACACTGCAATGTTATAGGGACTGCATTCACATACCTCTAATATTGCACACTGTTTTCTCCAGGTCTGACATAAACAATGGTAAGTGCATGATGATGCATGTAGTTTGCTGACTCATATTTTTAGGTAAAATATTCATGATTTTATTAAAAAACAAAAAGAAATGGAAAAATTCAGCTTATTGTTTACAAATGAATTGAAGTGTAGGTTTTTCCCAAACAAAAAACAAAGTCATGTGGTTTAACCAAAAATGCAGCAAGTAACTTTAACACAGTCATTTACTAGTGGGAAAATGTCTCTTTTGGTAAGTCTCTGTGGATTACTGTGGTAGACATCACTTTCAGTTTTTCTTTCCAGGTCTGTCTTCACTGTGTTTGAACTCCTTTCCAGAGCTGCTACTTTGGACAAGTCTCCTTTCAAAAACAGTTAAATGTTTTGTAGCTGGACTTTCAGCACACATTTATATTATATTCACGATCTCATTAAACAAACCTGTTTTCAGTAATGAAGCAAAGCATCTTTCTTTTTTAAAGAAACATGAACAGCTTTATAGTAACACTACTCATTTAAAGAAACATCACAATACTTAAACCACTTATTGCAGTAACATCTAATAAAACCTCCCTAGCTCTTCAATTCATATTCAACAATATCTGGCAATTCATAACCAAATCACTTAAATGTTAACACCACTTGCTGATTATTCTATAGCCAGCTGCTTGCTACCAATATAACGTGTCTCTCAGCTTCATAAATGAATAACAGTTTTGAACTCACACTCTATTAGCACTACATGAATGTGGCCCTTAACAGCTTGAGTATGGGGCAGCCACACTCTTTGCCCTGCCCTTGTTAAAGCACTTGGAAAACAACCAGACTTTTCTACAGCTGACCTCTGGCTTGAAACCGTCAGTTTCATTTTTTACTGAAATTTTTTACTTCCATTGCATATAAAGCAGCCAGGAAAAGTCCTGCTGACTTCTTACAAACATCAGTACAATAAGCAGCAATAATTGTTTTCTTTTCTCTACCCTTCAGCATCATAGAAAACTGACAGGCAACACACAGATACGCTTTGGGGAATTAAGTAAACTGGAAAATAACAAAACTACAGAAAAGGGGAGCATGTTTTCTCCCCCACTTCATTTTATTTCCTGTGACAAATGATGAAGGTTACACCGTTATTTTGTCTTCTAATTTTCAAGTGTTTGAATTGAGTGTGCTTGTATGATATAGGCTAATTTGCCTACATAAGAATATACACCCTCCACAAAATATTTGGAAACCATTACTTATCAAATTTTATTTTGAGAAACATGGCTAGGCTTAAAATTGCCCCTTGGGTCATTAGCCTAGTATTCTACTATGATAGTATGATACTTTGATTGGAGCCTGAGACTGTGTGAGTTGAGCCTGTCATATGATGGACTTTGTACTTTAATAGCTGCAGTGATAAAAACAATCTACAGCGCATCCTTTTAATGCAGACACAACAGGGGAGCATGACCCACTGTTAGAGTGAATTCTCAACACAATGTAGTATTTTAAGGAACCAAATGCCTGCATGATGGTGAGGCATTTACTTTCAAGTGCAGAGTACCTAGCCTCTGTTTCATTTATTTTTTGACTTGGGAAACAGACTGAATGCTCTCGTTCATTAAATATGTGTAATAAAAATGCTCCTAAATGTACCTCTGATGTGTCAGTATAGATTATAAATGATTTACTAAAGTCATGAGATGCTAACATGGGCTCTAGTTTCCTTTATCTGATTAAAAGCAATCTATGCATACACCGTCCACTTCAATTTGAGGGGCATCTTGTCCTTGGTCGGGTCCATAAGGAGATTTGCTATATTTGCAAAATGTGTCACAAATATCCATCAATACTTTAATAACCCAAAAAGTGTCTTCTCGTTTTTCTTAGCTTCTGGAAGTCTAGTTTCTCACAGCTACTACATTTTCTTTTTGAGCCTTAATAATTCCTCTTCATATGAAATACTCATGGGTATTTAACATCTGTCTTGCCTCTTTTGCTCTTAGAAGCAGTCAACGTTGAAGCACCTTGCTTCAAGGAGTATTGTACAGCTGAATACGAGTCATGGTCCTCAGAGTGTATAACAGCATTGACTAGGTAAGCTATCGCGTTGTTGGTGTGTCATTTCAGGAAACTATTCATTAATCTGGATGGTTGCTGGGGTATCATGTAGATCAAAAGGAAGCATAATATGTTAGAGTAATCCTTCTGGTGTTGAGAAGGCTTGAGAAGGTCATCTTTTCCTTAATCTCAGCTGCTAGAGAGATTTTTCAGTATCCTTTCATCATGTCTAATCTAGGTCCTTCTCCAGTCTTTCTACTAGTTCTTCAATCCTAATCATAGGGTAACTATCAAATTTTGAAATGCTGTTTTGAATCCTAATATCATTAGAGCCAGATTGTTTACAAAGGTTTTTGGAGGATAATATGGGGCTGTTCCACTCACTTATGGATTCTTCAATTACCCACAAATGAAGGATTTTTTTCTTATTTATTCTTGTACTGCATTTCTTTGTCACTCTGATACCACAATAAAACCAGTGAAAAAGTTAAATGGCTACCTGTGAAACAATGTGCTGACTTTCTACTTGTGTCTCAACTATTTAAACTTATCAAGAATGACACCTTACCTCATTAACCTACATATTCTTTACAGGTGCACCAACATACAACCCTAGAAGGGTTAGTTCCTGGTTTAGGTTTCTATCTGTACCTAGCATCTTACACAAGCTTACACTAACTTTGGCATAAATTAAAAGATATTTCCCCTTAGAAATCTTAACCAGTCATGTCCTCTAATCCAAGTCCCACAAACTAGGCTTCAGTGCACAGACCATGCTTACTCAGTCATTAATCCCAAACTTGGGATGTCACACTTCTTTTATTAAAAGTTTTCCTCTTACCCCATTTGGTGATCAGACATAAATCACAATTCAAGACTCTAGGAAAATGCAACAGCTATATCTCTGGTTATATGAATTACCCTCTTCATACCTTACTCCTAAACAAACTTTGATTATGATTCTTTCAGCATCCCAGCTCTGGCTTCCACAAAATATATTGTATTTTATCAATTACTCTGTATATAATATTATCTATTGCTTTTATATCCCTGAGTCAATTGATATTTTTGTCTATAATATATGCATATATCACATTTTGTTTTCACTCTGTATATAATGCCAGGTATCTAGTGTGTTTAGCCTAGGCTGAAACTGAAGCAGGTCCAATGGTATCAGTGCTCTACCCCAGTTAACAAATTCAAAATAAAATATATAAATACATTTATTTTCTCTGTTGTTTCAAATGAACCCTGTCACTTAGCCAGAAACCTGCTTTTTGCTGAGGAGACCAAAACTATCAACTGATTTCTAACTTTAAATTCACTGGTTACAGCATGTCATATTATACACCACTCACTGTGTTGCATGAGCTCTTTCCATGTGTTACTGTACTATCTGCATCTCCACTTTCAGCCTGTCTTGCAAGGTGCTATCATGTTCTCTGACATTTTCTGAATGGACTTTCTCACTTTTTTACCTTTCCTCCAGTTTCTCTGGCAATGTTTAATATTCCACATATGTGCCTGCCATATGGCAATGCAAAAGAATGAATTTCCTCAATGCTTGTGGTAGTTCTCTAGTGATAAATAGGAGGTAAAGTATTAACTGGCCCTAGTTGTTGCCATCTTTCTCAGAAACATTTCCTAGCAGGACTTTAGTATTCATTTAATAGACTCAGCCAATCCATCCATTATGCAATCATACACTGAGGTTTTAGTGGCTTGACCTTATAGCACTAACACAACTGGAGAATCATTCTTCAGATAAAAGAAGTCCACTGACCAGTCAGCATCTCCTTTGGTATAGCTACCCTAGAAAATAATAAAAGTAGCTCCATGGCTAGAGATTTAGCTTTAGCTTTACATAGTGGGTTAGCTTCTGGGTATTTAATTGCATAATACAAGAAATAACCAAAATATATTGAAATCCATAGGTGGATGTTAGCAGTGACCCAATAATATCAATTGCAATATGTTCAAATGGCATCTCTTTGATATGCAGTGTCATCAAAGGCTCTTTATAGTCTGAATGAGGGGCTGTGTTCTGGATCTCACAGCATTCAGCACAGAAATGTTCAACTTTTTTCATTGTTCCAGTCTGGTAAAACCTTTCAAGGATCATTGTTTGAGTTTTTTCCATTCCTAAGTATCTACCTAGGGCACAGCTACGTGCAATTCTCATCACTAAATTTTTTAAAGGCTTAGGCACCAACTTTTGATGGTTATATATTGCTTTCTCTCTATCCATTCTTACTCTGTATAACAATTCACTTTGTAACTGAAAGCCTGGGTAAGAAGTTCAGTGCACTTGCCTGCTACCCCGATTATATTTTTCTTCTCTCTCTCTGCACAAAGTGTTGTCTTTCCACTGAGACTCTTTATACTTTAACAAGTTTACCTGAAGGTTTCCTCAAGGTCAGTATATCATGAAATAGAAAGCTTTCTTCCCTACTAACACAGACATAGGAGTTTCAGTGTTTTGTTCTAGAAATGGCAACTTATACAAATATTATTTATTGTCTGCTGCTCTCAACTTTATCTGTTTTTCTTGTTTCCCTTTCTGTATGAATCTGAAGCATAAATACCAGGGCTCTATTTGAAGTTTTTTTGTCTCTCAATATACACTTACCCTTCCTTTGTCTATTGTCTTCCTTTCTTTTTTCTTATGTTGCTGTCCTTCTGTCAGTGCAAGTGAGCACCACCATATGAATTTCTTTTTCTTCCTTAGGTTGTTTTCCCTCTGCAAATTGGCTTTTGTTCAGTTCTACTTGTTTTCTTTACATAAAGATACATGTTGTCTAGGTCATTCCCTTATTTGAGGTTTCTCTCTCTTACACTGACAAAAATGGAGTTAGAACTCTAACCAGTTACTGCTTCCTCCTCTTTAACTACAATAATGACGTTTTTTCTTATTTACAAATGTCTCCTCTACAGCACTTACCCACTGCTTAAAATTATCTATTTGTGTGGATTTTTTATATATTTTGAGAAAACATTTGGAATTCTGATCAGGTAGTGCATTTTCTACACTTACTAATCTCATTTCATTTGTCTACACCATTTGAGTGATTAACCCAGCCACAAGCCAGTGCATTTCTTTGTACTGGTCCCAAGCCCGGATAAATGGGGAGGGTTTTGTCAGGAAGGGCATCTGGCATAAAATTTTGCCAAATCATACATGCAGAAAACTGTACAGAAATTCATACCGGATCGGTCGAGGCCCGGGTTAACAACGACCGCTACCAGTATTGTTGGCCAACAAGGTGCTGGCCGAAATTGGGCTACTGTTGGCCGAAGGAGGAGAAGAGGCAGAAGGCATGCCTGAAGGTAGGTAAAGGCTAGGACTGTGATAGTGAGGATCTGAACTTTGAATGTTGGCATTATGACTGGTATAGGGAGAGAGCTAGCTGATATGATGGGTGGTTGGTATATTATGTGTGCAAGAGACCAGATGGAAGGGGAGCAAGGCTAGGTCTATTGGAGGTGATTTCAAGTTGTTTTATCATGGTGTGGATGGGAGGAGAAATGGCGTAAGCTTTATCCTGAAGGAACAGTATGCTAAGAGTGTTTTGGAGGTGAAAAGAGTGTCTGATAGAGTAATGTTTATGACGCTGGAAATTGATGGTGCAATGATGAATGTTGTTAGTGCATTTGCTCCACAAGTTGGATGTGCGATGCATGAGAAAGAAAAATTTTAGAGTTAGTTGGATGAAGTGGTGATGACTGTACCCAAGGGTGAGAGACTGGTGATTGGAGCAGATTTCAATGGGCATGTTGGTGAAGGGAACAGAGGGGATAAGGAAGTGATGGGTAGGTATGGTGTTAAACAAAGGAATGCAGAAGGTCAGATGGTAGTGGATTTTGTGAAAAGGATGGACATGGCTGTAATGAATACTTATTTTAACAAGAAAGAGGAGCAAAGGGTGACATACAAGAGTGGAGGAAGATGCACACATGTGGATTATATCTTATGTAGAAGGGCCAATCTGAAGGAGATTGGAGACTGTAAATTGATGGCAGGGGAAAGTGTAGTTAGGCAGCATAGGATGGTGGTTTGTAGGATGACATTGGTGATCAAGAAGAGGAGGATGAGTGTGAGGCAGCAACAAGGATCAAATGGTGGAAATTGAAAAAGGGTAATTGTGAGGTGATGTTCAGGGAAGAGTTAAGACAGGCACTGGGTGGCAGTGAAGAGTTACCAAATAGCTGGATAACTACAGCAGAGCTAGTAAGAGAGATGGCTAGAAGGGTGCTTGGTGTGACATCTGAAAAGAGGAAGGAGGACAAGGAGACCTGGTGGTGGAATGAAGAAGTACAGGAGAGTATACAGAGAAAGAGGTTGGTGAAGAAGAAGTGGGATTGTCAAAGAGATGAAGAAAGTAGACAAGAGTATAAGGAGATGAGGTGCATGGCAAAGAGAGAGGTGGCGAAGGCTAAGGGTAAGGCGTATAAAGAGTTGTATAAAAGGTTGGACACTAAGGAGGGAGAAAAGGACCTGTACCGATTGGCTAGACAGAGGGACCGAGCTAGTAAAGATGTGCAGCAGGTAAGGGTGATAAAGGATAATGAGGGAAATGTACTCACAAGCAAGGAGACTGTGTTGAGCAGATGGAAAGAGTACTTTGAGGGGTTGATGAATGAAGAGAATGAGAGGGAGAGAAGGTTGTATGATGTGCGGATAGTGAATCATGAAGTGCAGTGGATTAGCAAGGAGGAAGTAAGGATAGCTATGAAGAGGATGAAGAATGGAAAGGCTGTTGGTCCAGATGACATACATGTGGAAGCATGGAAGTGTTTAGGTGAAATGGCAGTGAAGCTTTTAACTAGATTGTTTAATGAAATATTGGAAAGTGAGAGGATGCCTGAGGAATGGAGAAAAAGTGTTTTGCTACCGATTTTTAAGAATAAGGGTGATGTGCAGAGCTGTAGTAACTACAGAGGGATTAAACTGATCAGTCACAGCATGACATTATGGGAAAGAGTAGTGGAAGCTAGGTTAAGAAGGGAGGTGATGATTAGTGATCAGCAGTATGGTTTCATGCCAGGAAAGAGCACTACAGATGCAATGTTTGCTCTGAGAGTGTTGCTAGAGAAGTACAGAGAAGGTCAGAAGGAGTTGCATTGTGTCTTTGTGGATTTAGAGAAAGCATATGACAGGGTGCCTAGAGAGGAGTTGTGGTATTGTATGAGGAAGTCGGGAGTGTCAGAGAAGTATGTAAGAGTGGTACAGGATAAGTACAAAGGTAGTGTGACAGTGGTGAGGTCTGCGGTGGGAGTGACGGATGCGTTTAAGGTGGAGGTGGGATTACATCAAGGATCAGCTCTGAGCCCTTTCTTTGCAATGGTGATGGACAGGTTGACAGGCGAGATCAGACAGGAGTCCCCATGGACTATGATGTTTGCAGATGACATTGTGATCTGACGTGAGAGTAGGGAACAGGTGGAGAAGACCCTGGAGAGGTGGAAATATGCTCTAGAGAGAAGAGGAATGAAGGTCAGCAGGACTAAGAATATATGTGTGTGAATGAGAGGGAGGATAGAGGAATGGTGAGTATGCAGGGAGTAGAGGTGGTGAAGGTGAATGAGTTTAAGTACTTGGGATCAACAGTTCAGAGTAATGGTGAGTGTGGAAGAGAGGTGAAGAAGAGAGTACAGGCAGGATGGAGTGGGTGTAGAAGAGTGTCAGGAGTGATTTGTGACAGACGAGTACCAGTAAGAATGAAATGGAAGGTCTACAAGAGGGTAGTGAGACCAGCTATGTTATATGGGTTGGAGACAGTGGCATTGACAAAAAGGCAGGAGTCAGAGCTTGATGTGGCAGAGTTGAAGATGTTAAGATTTGCACTGGGTGTGACGAGGATGGATAGGATTAGGAATAAGCATATTAGAGGGTCATCCCAGGTTGGAAGGTTTGGAGACAAAGCCAGAGAGGCAAGATTATGTTGGTTTGGACATGTGCTAAGGTCAGGAGGGATTCAGATTATATTGGGAAAAAGATGCTAAGGATGAAGCTGCCAGGTAACAGGAAAAGAGGAAGGCCTAAGATAAGGTTTATGGATGTAGTGAGAGAGGACATGCAGGTGGTTAGTGTGACAGAGCAAGATGCAGAGGACAGGAAGAAATGGAAACAGCTGATCTGCTGTGGCGACCCCTAACGGGAGCCGCCGAAAGAAGAAGACACCATTTCAGTGATTCTTTCTCATAATTTCTGTCTGTCATTTCTACTTCCTGCTCTGCAACACACTCAGTCTATAATGACACTTATACTCTTCATTTTGTAAAACTGTTAAGATGCAATATTTTACTATGGAGCTCCTCTCTTTCTACTGGTTCTGCTCTCACAGGATGCTATGCAACAAATCTATGCTGACATATCTCTTTATACAGAGTAGAGTTTCCCCTTTCTGTGTACCTTTAATCAAATACATGTACATTTAGGGTTTTCTAACACTATGCATTGATCTTTGCTGGATTTATACATTCTTATGAATGTGTCTGTTGGCTGCTTCTCCATCCCTTGCTTCAATTTAGGCAGAGGTATATCTTTAGGTTTATTAACCTAATGGCTCCCTTTCTCATACTAATAAGGTGGTCTTTCAAAAGCATTACATTTTTCTTCTGTCTCCACAAATTGTTAAAGTGTGAGGAAGGTTTTTCCCTATATCATGTCTCATGATTATATTGAGCACCACAACAGCAGGATATACTGCCTTTCCCAATTCACTTTGTGCTTTAACTTGAGTAATGATGTTGTTTGCTAATTCAATAAAAGCAGTCTATTTCAGTTACATTTTATTTCTTTTTTTTAACAATTGTACTTCACTGTTATGACTATAATGCCTGAGTCTATTAATCTCTACAGCTCCCTTCCATCAATTAAGATATTATATTACAGAGCACCGAGGCATCCATTCTGGCAGACAATTTACTGCATTTCATATAGTCATTTGCCTGTCAGGGACCAGGATTCACCAGATCATGCAGGCAGGTCACTCAACCATAAGTACCAGTATGACTTAGTCATATTCTATGTGGGTGTGAATGACCTGAGACATGCCTCCGTCCATATGAAGAGAGACATGATGGACCTCTCTGAATACATGTCGCAGGGTGGTATGAGCCTCACACTGAGCAGCATTTTATCCCCACCAAGAATGATAACCACAGTGCAAATAGAAAAATGATTGACTTCAATAATTGGCTTAGCTACTGGTGTCATTCTAAGGGGATTCAGTCTTTTCAGCTTGGGACGACATGATTGACAGACCATTCTGCTTTGACAGAGATTGTCTGCACCTGTCTCCACTAGAGTTTCAAATAGCGGCCAAGGCACTATCCACCCCCCATAGCAGCTTTCTTAGGTAGTGCCAAACCAATAGACCTACCAATGTAATTATTTTTTCTAATATCAGGCTGAAGGTACTACTGCTCAGTGCTAGCATTTTTAACAAGAAACCACACTCGCTGAATGCTCCCTTGTCCTGGAGAAAGCTGACATCTGTATAGTTACCGCGATGTAGTTCAAGACTGCAGAAAGCATCTCAGCAGTGCTGCTCAACTTGATCGACTTCTTTGAGTCAGTCACCAGAGCTGTGGATGAAGGTAAGGTGGTTCATACAGCCTACCCTGATCTAGCCAAGGCCTTTGATACCATTCCGCACTCAGGAATCATAGAAAAACTTACTAAGCTAGGCATCAACCCCTATATCACTAGGTGGTTAGCAAACAGGCTCACAGATAAAACCCACAGTGAAAAAGTAGCCGACTCCAAGTCAGACTGCTGACCAGTCACGAGTGGAGTCCCACAGGGTTCGGTCCTGGGTCCTCTCCTGTTTGGTATCTACTTCTCTGAAGTCCAGGCCAACACGAAGGGACTCAATGAGACCAACGACTGGTGTAAGAACCATGGTCTTAAGCTCAATGCCAAAAAATGTGTCTTCATCCCCTTCACCCCCTTTGAGAAAAACCCGGTTCCCTTGAATTACCACATTCATGGTAGCCCACTGAACACAGAAGGCATTATAAGAGATCTGGAAACACAGGTTGACAGCAACATCTCTTTTGACCACCACATTGCCACTATGGTCAGAAAGTTCTTCTATGTGGCACATCTCATTACTAAGGGTTTTGAATCCAGGAAGAAAGAGGTCATTGTCTCCCTGTACTCTTCTCTCATTAGTTCAATCGTTGAGTACAATGGCCCATTTGGCATGTTCCTCACTAGACACCTGAAACAACTGGAGAGGCCACAAAAGTACCTCACAAAGAGGATCCTAGGCCTTAAACACTTGTCCTATATGGACAGACTCAAAAAACTCCAACTATTCTCTGTTTCATATTGCCTACTTAGAGGCAATCTCTGCTTGACTTACAAAGCCATGTCTGACCCAGCTCTGTTAGAAATGCTACATCTAAAGAAATCCCAATCCCTCCACACCACATGCTCCACAGACCTCACCTTCATTACTGCAATCAACAGAACATGCTGGAGGGACAGGTTCATAACCTAGAGACTGTCCATGCTATGGAATAGACTTCCCATCCATGTCAAGCAGAGCACCTCACTGGTCTTCTTCAAGAGAAATCTTGATGAGTGGGTGGGAAATAGAAACTTCCCCCCGGGGATCACTCCAGTGGCTCTACTCGACAGAGGCACTAGGAACTAAGGTTGGGTGGCATGATGCCAGGGTAATCCTATGGGCTAGGCTTGTAAAGGCTCCAGGGCCATTAGCCTAGTACACACCTATGAATCCATGAACCTATAAGGCTGCAATGCCTATCACACATTCAGACCATGCTCTGAAAAAAAAAAGAAAAAAATAAAAGGAGGAGGTGTTTCCATTTACATAAAAAGCAATCCTACCTCTCGACTGGTCAAGCAGGATAACTTGCTTCCATGTACAGGTATCCATAGGCAAAACCCCCCACCATAACATCACTAGCTATAGGTTCCCAATTATGAACCATGAAAATCACTCCGCATACTTGAAGTTAATAGAATCACTTAACATTCAGCCCAATAAGCTACTCATCGGTGATTTTAAATACCCATCCATAAACTGGAAAACATACATTTCCACTAACATGCAGACTCAGGGATTCCTGGACTTTGTCGATGCAATTTTTCTGGAACAGCTAGTCTGCATTCCTACTAGGGGGTCAAGTATCCTTGACATAGTACTCCCAAACATGGAGGAGAGTTGCACCCCCTGCCACAGCATAATGTCCCCATTGGTAAGATCAGATCATAAACTGGTGTCCTTTGAAGTAAATTTAACAGGAGAACCCCCATCAAACCCTAAAACCCTAAATAATTTTTCCAAGACAAATTACCTTCTATAAGTGATAGCACAGGTAATTTTAAAACTAACCTTAACCACAAAAACATGGAGGCCTATCCAAAAGTATACATGAATGCCCTGTGCAATCACTTAAACAACTGTATAGAAACAGCAGTACTTGACCAAACTAAACCCAGATGTAGGCAGAAAAACAAGTCACCCTGGTGGATCCTTGGCATAAATAGACTATACAATAGAAAGAAGAAATTTTTGTCTAGAAGTAAGTGAGAAGGTGCACAACAGCAAAAGAAAATCTCTCATTAGTCTCAACATGCAATTCAGGGAACTAATTAAGTCTTCCAAAGCTAAATATGGACTCAGCCTCCCAAGAATGGATAACCACAAAGCATTTTTTAGTTATGTCTGAAATCTTAAGGGAAACATTCAACAATGTGCTGAGTTAGCTGTGGATTGCACTATGTATATGTAAGAATTGATGGGACTGTAGAATGCTGGAATAAATTGGAAAAAAACTGGAAGAAACTGGAATGAGGCTGAAACTAATGTCTTTATCTGTTAATTACCCAGAACTGTATTGAATAGGTGCCAGTCTCTCCTTTATGTGCCATATCTTCTTGTACCTTTCATAATACAAGTCTGCATATACTGTAGTTTGGTTTAACAATATCCAAATCAAATCTTGCTGTCTTTAATAACAGTGCTGATAAACTGAAATAGTCTGTATCTTCTGCACTCATGATACTGTCTGTAGGTTCATAGGTAGGTACTAGGCTGTCGGCCCTGGGGCCTATATGAGCCTAGCCAAAAAGGTTCCCTGGCTTTCGCCACCCAAGAAAATTATTTTCCTATGCCCCTGTCAAGCAGTGCCACAGAAGTGATCCCCAGGGTGAATTTTCTATTTCCCATCCGGCCGTCAAGGTTTTTCTTAAAGAGGGCTAATGAGGAGCTTTGCTTGACATGAATGGGTAGTTTGTTCCAGAGTATGGGAAGTCTCTGGGACAGGAATATATCCCTCCAGCATGTTTTGTTCATTGTGGTGACAAAGTTTAGGTCCCTGGAATGTGTGGTTCAGAGAGATTGGGATTTCTTTAAGTGCAGCAGGTCCAACAGCTCTGGGTTTGACATAGCTTTGTATGTTAGGCAGAGATGGCCTCTGAGTAGGCGATATGTGATGGAGCAGAGCTGGAGTTTTTTGAGACCGTCTGCGTATGACATCTGTTTGAGGCCAGTAATCCACTTAGTAAGGTATTTCTGAGGCCTTTCCAATTGTTGTAGGTGTCTTGTGAGATACATGCCAAACGGGGCATTGTACTCTATAACTGGTCTGATGAGGGATGAGTAGAGATGAACAATGACCTCCTTTTTGATAGAGGAAAACCCTTTTGTGATGAGGTCTGCCACATAGAAGGATTTCCTGCCTACTGTGGCAATATGGTTATCAAAGGAGAGACTACTGTCCACCTGTGTCCTGAGGTCTCTTATCACTCTTTCAGTGTTTACTGAGCTACTGCCTATGTGGTAGTTCATGGGTACCGAGTTTTTCCCAGAGGGGATGACAATGCACTTCTTGGCATTGAGCTTGAGGCCATGACTTTGACACCAAGCATCTGCTTCTATGAGGCCCTTTTGTGGAATGTCTACATCATTAGGTGATTCTATTATGGCTTCCAGTTTGCTGTCATCTGCGAACTTTGTTAGCCATAGACGTTTTGTGTTGGCCTGCACTTCAGAGAAGTAGATGCTGAACAGGAGAGGACTCAGAACCGAACCCTGTGGTACTCCTCTCATCACTGGTCTGAAGTCAGACTTGGAGCCGACTACTTTTACTGTGTGGGTTCTGTCAGTGAGTCAGTTGGCCACCCATCTTGTGATATAGGGATTTATGCCCAGTTTAGTGAGTTTATCTATAATTCCAGAATGGGGGATTGTATCAAAAGCCTTGACAAAGTCAAGATAGGCTGTGTGCACTACCTTGCCCTCGTCTATGGCTCTAGTGATTGCTTCAAAGAAGTCAATCAGGTTTAGTGGACATGATCTACCTTTTACAAACCCAAACTGAGTGGGGTCCAAGGTTTGGAGGTTACCTATGTCTTTGTTTATAAGCTCCAAGATGATACGTCCCATGGCCTTGCAGACCAGGCTTGTTAGGCTAATGGGGTGGTAGTTTCCAGGTCCATGGTGGCACCCCTTTGTGGAGTGGGATAACTGTCACTGTGCACCATTCAGTAGCACATAGCCTGAGGTGAGGCTATGACTGAACATGGTACTTAGGTGGCGTGCCAGTTTGTTCTGCAGTTCATGCAGTACGCTGCCTAGGATGTTGTCTGGTTCCATTGATGCTGTGTTCTTGGCTTTGGAGAGTGCAGTCTTTACTTGTTCATCTGTGATTACAGGGGCTGTGAATTCTTCCGGTATTAAGATGGGCCTTTTGGAGGGTGAGAGGGGGTTAAAGTTAGCACTGAACCTATCTGCCAGGATGCTGACAATATCGGTTGGTTCTGTATATTTAATACCATTGTGCTGTAGCTCAGAGCAGATCTGAGTGTTGCCATTGAAATTCTTGACATAGCTGTAGAATGCTTTGTGGTTGTCTTTGGAATCAGTGGCAATTTTATTTTCATAACTGGCTTTGGAAGATTTTATTTGGGATCTCAGTTTTTTGCTGAGGCTGACCAGGGAGTTTCTCTAATCTTGGAGGTTTTACTCTTTCTTGCAACAGCTTCTTCCTTCCGTTGTAGAGTTTGTTTATGGCAGGGGGCCACTAGATTGACTTCCTTTTTTTGGAGGATAGCGTCTTGGTTCTGTTGGGGATGCCACAATTCATGCACTCATGTATGTGCTTATATATTGCATTTGTGTAAGATTCAGTAGTCGTACCTCTATTTTCCATCTGCATGGGTGTCATGAAGTTTGCCACTTCTGTCTTAAGAAGCATGAAGTTGGCTTTGAAGTAGTTTTTGATGGTAGTTTCCTTAATGGGGGGTGGGGGTGGGATATGGATATCGAGGGTGATTAGCTTATGGTCAGATCTGACCATTGAGGAGTTGACCTCTGGCGTGGAACACCGGTTACCCATATTGGTAATGACCTGGTCCAGGATACTGCTGACACTGGTGGGGGTGTGGACAAGCTGATCCAAGCCACTGGAATTTATGAATTCCAGAAAATGTTGAGCAAATGAGTTGGTACATAAGTAGTTTTCCCAGTTGATGATGGAGTAGGTGAAATCGCCCATAATTAAGGTATTGGGTTGTGCCTTAATATTTTCCAGTATCTTACGAAATGAAAAGTGGGAATCCTAGGGCATGGTAGGGGATCTGTAACAAGCTACAACCTGGATTGCAGTCTTGCCCAGTGTTAGTTGCACTTGGATAATTTTGGATGCATTATGTTGAGCAACTAGTCTGGAGGTGTGAATATCCTTAATGAATATGGACACACCTCGTCCTTTAGTGTTTCGGTCTAGGTTAAGTGGCTGAAAGGTGTGGTATGAATTATAGCCTGGTAATGCAGGGATGCTCTCTGGAGCCTTGAACCAGGTCTCTGTCACTGCACAGATGTAGATGTTCTTCATTTTAAGGAGTGCCTCGAGTGAGTGCATTTTGAGATTTAGACTTCTAGCATTGAGTAGTATTACCCTCAGAGTTTGCTTGCTTGTACCTGTTACAATGGTGAAGTTAGCATTTGAACCTTGCCTAAAAAAAGGCACTATAGGGGGTGGCAAGAGCCTCATCCAGTATCCGGAATCCCAGGGGTGACAGGTGCAGGCCATCTCTGGCAAAGCATCGTGGTCTGTCGACTATGTCATCCCAGGCAGATACTGAATCACCTTAGAATGACACCAGAAGCTTAGTCAATTGTTAAAGTCAATGATTTTGTTCTTGTACTGTGGTATCATTCTGGGTGATGGCAGGATGCTACTCAGGACTAGGGTCATACCTGCCTGGGCTACAAGATCTGAGAGCTCCTCCATATCTCTTTTCATGTAATCCAGGGAGGTATGTCTCAGGTCATTCACACCAACATGGACAATGACAGAGTCATATTTATACTTGTTGTGGAGTGACCTGAGTGCATGCATTATGGGGCGGACCCTGGCACCTGACAGGCAGCTGACAGATCTCTTTTTTACATTTACTTTACATTTTACAATATACAATTTTATATATGTACTAATGGGTTAAAAAGTGTTTTCATAGTGTTGTTTGATTGATACCAATTGATTTTAATTGATTGTGTTAAGTGGGAATATTATTTAAACAGTCACAATGGTGAAGCACTTGGTTTGATAAAGTCCAGGATTTACATGGACAAAAGCGCTTACCACACTAATGTATTTTACTGATTTGGTTTGGTTTAGTTGCCACTTATTGGATTATCATGTGGATTAAACTTTTACTTAACAGTGTTGAACTGTGGACCCATTATTTTTAAGGTGGTGTGGCTGTTTTCGACCAGGGAGGATTTTTGTGTTACATGGTCGAGAGCTCCACCGGCGCGCTCCATTGTGTTTCTTAAGTACTAAGAACTGTTTTCCTCATGACAAGTGAGGAATGTTGAGTGCTGTAGTAATTTGTAGTTTATTTAGTGCTTACAACGAGTATTGAGCAAGTGCTGAGCACAAGCAAACAGTTTTGAGTGCTGAAACTAAAAAACTGGCTAGTTCTAGCTAAAACTAGCTAGGTTTAGCACCAATCCCAAGAAGAGAATCAGGCCACGGCCTGTTTGGTGATCTACAGTCTTGTACAAGATGATGCAAGGGTCTGCAGGCTTGTAGCCTTTTTCTGGGAGATGCCTCAAATAGCAACCATACCAATCAGGTATGTTAGGCACAGGCACTCACTACCCAAATAGAGAGTCAGGAATCAATGCACTCTGCTTGTACTCTCACCAGGATCAGAATATAAGCACAGATTCTAAGATGTCACCTATAAAGCAGTTATTAAGCTTTCTGGTGATCATCAGTCTCCAGGAAATAATGTAACTGCACTCCTTCTCTCACCAGGAGAAAACAGAAGCACTAATCCCAAGATGACTACTGAGAGGCAGAATGTGGGCTTTACAATAACTGGTGGTCTTGCAATAGATGCTTAAAGGTAAGATGAAAAAAATGGTTTAACCTAAACACTGCAGTTGGCACTAGTGGAGTTAGATGTGAAAGTAGGTAACTTAAGTTTTACTTGTCTAAAAGTTAAGTTTTAGTGGAGAGTCACTATTTTTAAAAGAGCAAGATAGATTGAAAGGGGGTGGTCACTTTATTATTCTGGTACTATGGAATACAGTAGGATTGCCAATAAATTTAAATAGTTGAAGGGGAGTGATTTTACAAAATGATAATTTTGTGCTTACTCACATCAGCCAGTAAAAGCAGATAGGAAATGAGATAATATAGTCAAATTAACATAAGGGGCAGGCGACTAGAAAGACAGTGATGTTTAAGCACACAACAATAACCAGTGAGAAGGTGGGAAAATTTCTGTCTGACTCACAAGAGACAGAGCTGTGGTCTCTTTTCAAGTTTTAGTATTCAGTTAAAAGCAGAAGACAAGTAAAACACAGTATAAAGAAAACATATCACAGTATACAAAATAGAAAAAGGCAATAAAGTAATACAAAATACAACAAATAAAAAACAAACTAACCTTTCCCTCACAGCAAAATCTGTGTGAGCCTTTCCAGTAAATTCTCTACTCAAAATGTTATTATGCCCATAGCTTCTGCATTCATATTACTTTCCTCCTTAATAATATAATTAATATGTTAGAATGCTGGATATTTGACCTGATGTCTGCACTCACTCTCAAGTGTCTGTACAAACATCTGAGGACTGCACTGCAATGGCTTGCTGCATATCAGTCAGAATGAAATAACTAGCTGTGTCTGAAGTATCTCCTAATAATACCTAAATCCTGTAAATTTCTACATGCTTATTAAACCTTGGTTTCCAAACCACATACCATCTAAACAATCCCTGGGATTCATGAAGCTTGCGCCAGGTGCAGGCGTAGCATCAGCGTTCCAACACCAAATATGGCCACCAAGCGATCCAGGTATGAGCTGTTCCCACATGCACTACCTGCGTACGCTACGCCCGTACAGCTCCTGGGCCCTGTATGCTAATTACCCCATATGCAGCAGTGTATCATGCAAATTAAGGTATGTAGTGATCCAGGAAGTGGTGCAGGCATAGTGTAAGCATGCAGAAATGTAAACCGTAAAAAACGGTTTACATATTTGCAAACATAAAATCGGAGCCATGACAGCCAACCAAACACGTGTATTATATTGTTAATATATGCCAATTTGCTAAATATATAGCCATTGGCATAAAAAATGTACAAAATATAAAATTAACATTTAATATTTATAGTCACACTATCGTAACGTGGAAGCGCAGGGCAGCGGCACGCAAAGGGGATAGCAAGGAAAATAGAAAAATATAGAATAAAACTGCAATGTAACACATATCATGATTTCCCCATAATAGTCAATGGCAGGCATGCTGCACCACACTATGGCGCAAGGGTTGCTAAAGGACTGTGACAGTGTTATGCGGGGTAGTTAGGAATTAGTAGGCAATGCCATGCAAATGAGAGGAGTAATAGTGAATCACAGATTCCTCATTGGTGTAAGGATGCACCTCACAGCATAGCATTATAACACTAAGATGTGCCCTTGAGATAAAGATGACATCAAGAGAGGGGTGTGTCACCTTTGCTTTAAGCACATTGGAGCATTGATAAACCGGTTTGCCCATAGCTAAGCAAAGCTGCAGGATAGGGGTGTGTTGAACTGGCCATAGCTTTGCTTAGCTGAGAGTACACAAGGTAACTGAGTATGCATGTGAATGGAGATGAAAATGCACTGAAACCCAGTAAATGGCTTTGCGCGGCACGCACTGGAGCTGAAACAGGAAGGATATAGGAAAGAAATAAGGAAATGCTGCAGCAGGGAAATTGGAGTACAAATGACTAATTAACACCTAGGAGCCTACAGTGGGCCGTTGACAACAACGAAGAAGGCTGCAAACAGGTACCTGCAGAACAGGAAAGGGGAGGGGCTGTACTGCAAAGAAAACAATAAAGTGTCAAAGCAGAATAAAGCAGATTTGCAGTATATCAGCTACAAGACACATTTTGCCATGACTGGGTAAAGAAAGTACAAAACAAGAAAGGTGGCAGGTGGATGCATGCCTGATAATGGGAGGGGATCCTGGTTTAAAAGTGAATTAAAGGGCAACAGATTAATCAAGGCAGGCAAGCATAACTCCACAATAAAGGCCCCACACTTGCAGTACTCATTGTAAAACCCATAATTAAGATACTCTGCAGCTGGAATACCTCATACACACCCAATGACATCAGCAGCATCCATAGCACAATAGTATAAAGTGTGAAAGCACCTCACACACACTTGTGTATTCCCATACACTCTGCACCAGTGGTGTATACAGATGGGGAACTTTTAGTATGTACATGTTAGGGGCTGCCATAGCTTTGATCCACCAGCATGTGTTGGAGACTGAAGGTGGTGTGGAGGATGATGCACACAATCACCTCAGGCACCAGAGGAGGAGGAGAGTGTTCAGACCCAAGATAACCTACCAGGGGCTATATGATCTGGAAATAGTAGAGAATTACAGGGTGGACAGGAACACCCTACAGCAACTTGTGGATCTGTGCCGGCCATGCCTCAGAGCCAGAACAAACAAAGGGGAACCCATCCCAGCGGATACGAAGGTATGTGTAAGCATGAGAATACTAGCTACAGGTATCTTTCAAAGACCAACTGGGGATATCATGGGGATCTCACAGGCATCATCATCCAGGGTACTTCACCAATTCCTGGATGCCATGTTAAAACATACCAATGAGCACATATACTTCCAAACGCAGGAGGAGTTTGCCAGCAATATGTGTCTCTTCTACCATGTGGCAGAATACCTGGAGGTACTGGGTGCAATAGACTGCACGCACATGCACATCAAGTCACCACCTGGTGAGCAGGGTAGGCGCTACATAAACCACAAGGGATACCCCTCCATCAACTGCCAGGTCATGTGCAATGCCCAGGGCATTATCATGGAGTGTGTGCTGGCAGCCTTGGAAGCTATCACGACTCCCACATCTGGCATGCCTCACAGCTGTATCAGGTATTTGCCAGGGGGGGCATCCCATATGGCCACCTGGTGGGGGATGCTGGCTATGCACTGGAACCGTGGATGATGACTCCCATCAGAAATGCACACACACCCATGCAGGAACACCATAATGAAGCACATGCACAAACCAGAATTATCATAGAGTGTGTGTTTGGGATGCTTAAATCACGGTTCCATTGCTTGAACATATCTGGTGGAGCCTTGCAGTGCTCTCCAGGCACGTGTGCCACATCTTCATAGTATGTGCCATGCTACACAATATGATCCTGCAGAAACAGCTGCAGCAGGGACAGACTGGTGAAAACCCTCACAGCCCACCATTGCCAAGGGCCCCACAGGCGCAGAGGTACTCAGACCATGAACACCCTGAGCCAACCCCAGTAGGCAGACAGAGGCATGCCCAGTATGCCCATGCCTTGGCAAGGAGGGAACATATAGCACACACACTGACAGTGTAGGCACCTAGGGACTGACACCTTTCTCCACCCGCACACACAGTAAAAGTGGATGGCACACACAAGACTACCTGTAAATTGTCATGTATAGGCAGTCTACTGTGTGCATCCAACATAGGCAACCCTCAACTATTGCACACACAACTGCTACTGGCACAAGGTAAGTCAACACCTGAACAGTAAATTAAACTATCAGCATGTGCTGATACTGTATGTATAGGTTCATAGGTTCATACGTAGGTAATTGGCCAACTGCTAGAGGCCATTCATAAGCATAGCCAAAATGTGTCAGCTTTTGCCACCCCGTTGATTCATTAACTGTCCCTCTGTGGGGCAGAGCCAATGGCAGGATCCCTGGGGGTGTATCTACTGTTCCCCATCCACTCTTCAAGGTTTCTCTTGAAGAGTGTTAGTGAGGGGCTCTGTATAATGTAATTAGGGATGCAGTTCCAAAGTGTGGGGAGTTTCTGTGACAGGAATCCGTCCCTCCAGCATCTTCCAGTTATTGTTGTGGCAAGGTTCAGCTCACTACAGCATGTGGCTCACTGAGACATGGATTCACATAGGTGGAGCATATCCATTAAGCTTGAGTTTGACATGGCTGTGTTGGCCAGCAGAGATCATCTCTGAGTAAATGAGATGCCACTGAGTAAAGCAGGAGTTTATTCAGTCTGGCTGCACAGGACATATGTTTGAGGCCAGTAATCCACTTGGTGAGGTATATTTGTGGACCTTCCAGCTGTTGGAAGTGTCATCTGAGGTACATCCCAAATGGGTTATTATACCCTATGATGGGACTGATGAGTGATGTGTAAAGGGGCACTATAACCCCAGTATGTCTAGATGGGAACCCTTTAGTAATCTGATGGCCAACATAGAAGGATGTCCCAACTACTTTGGAGATATGATTGTCAAAGGAGAGATCACTATCTACCTTATTCCCCAGATACCCTATTACCTCATCTGTACCAAAGTGGCTGCCACTTATGTGTTAATATGTGAGTGCTTAATATTCCACAATGGAATTACCATGCAGTTTGTGGCACTTAGCTGGAGGCCATGACTTTAACACCCTGTGTCAGTCTCTGTGAGGCCCCTTGAAGGATGTCTGTGTCAGCTGGACTGTCAATTATGACTCCCAGTGCGCAGTCATTGCCAAACATGGTCTGCCGTAGTCCACCTGTGTTTGCCTATACCTCTGAGAAGTATATGCCAAACAGTAGGACTCACAGGACTGAGTTCTGTGGGACACCAGTCGTGACTGGTTAAGAGGTGGACCTGGAGACCACTAGTTGTACCATGTGGGTACTGTGTAAGCCGTTGGCAACCCAACCTGTGATGTATGGGTGTATGTACAGGCTGGTGTGTTTATCAATAATATCTGAGTGGGGCATGGTGTCAAAAGCCTTGGCGAGGTCCAGGTAGTATGTGTGAACCACCTCTCCCCTCATCTAATGTCTTAGTGACTGTATGTAAGACATCAAACAGGGTCAGTAGGCATGAACTGCACTCAACCAAGCTGACCTGGGTTGGGTCACATGTTTGGAGGTTACCAATGTCTTTGTTAATGAGTGCCATGAGGATGCACTCCATATCATTGCAGACCAGGCTAGTCAGGCTTATGGGGTGGTAGTTATCATGGTCAGTTGTGATTCCACCTTGGTGGAGTGGAATAACCGTTGCCACGTGCCATTGTATGGGCATGTAGCCTGTGGAGAGGCTGAGGTTGAAAAGCTTAATTAGGTAGGGGGGGGGTCAGGTTGTCTTGCAGTGTTTGCAAGATGCAGTCTGGGACATCATCTGCCTCCATTGACAATGTGTTTTGCTATTAGAGAGGGCCATTTCCACCTGTGTCTCTGATGTCTGGGATACTGTACTTTTAGTGTATTGTTGCGGGCTCTTTAGGGGGTGAAGTTTGCACTGAATGTATCTGCAAGGATGTTGGCGATATCAGTAGGGTCAGTATATTTTGTGCTATATTTCACCGGCACAGTGCAAATCTGTGTGTTACTACTTAGATCCTTGACATAGCCAAAGAAGGCTTTGTGGTTATCTTTTGAATCCTTGCTTATTTTCCTGTTGATGTTAGCCTTGGATGATTTCATGAGGGACTTACGTATCTTACTAATACTGGTCACAGATGTCTGCCCTTCTTGGGATTTGCTGTTTGTCTGGAACACTGTCCTACGTCTGTTGTGTAGCCTGTTTATTGCAGGGGTCCACCAGACTGGTGTCCTTGCCTAGGAGGAGTGAGTCTTGGTTTACCAGTGATGGCAAGATCCATACATCCTTGTAGGTGCTTATAGAGTGCATTTGTAAATCTGTCTGTGTCTTGAGCAGTGTTTTCCCTTAGCATGGGGGCTGTGAAACCCCCCCATCCCTGTCTCTAGTAGTGTCAATTTAGCTGTAGGAAAGGTATATACTGTGGTTTCTGTGGATGGGGAGATGGTTGGGTGTGGAAACAGTGAATAGTTCATGGTCAGATCTAACCAGTGACTGGTTTACCTCTGCTGTGGTGCACCTGTCGCCCATGTTGGTGATTGCCACTTCTAGTATGTTTCCACCCCTCATTAGGGAGTTTACCACCTGATACAGGGCATATGAGATGATAAATTCCAGGAAGTGCTGGGCCTGGAAGTGAGTACTTGAGTAAATTTCCCAGTTAATGGTAAGGTAGTTGACAATGACCAATACCAGGGTGTGCAATAGGACTGTCATGTTTTCCACTGTCTCCATGTAGGTGGAGTGGTGGTTGTGGGTCATGGAGGGTGATCTGTAGCAAGCCACAGTTTACATTGCTGTTGTGGCTGATGTTAGCTGCACATGGATGATCTCAGAGGTATCACGCTGCCCCACTAACCTGAAGGTGTAGGTATCCCTAATGAATATGGATACACCCCCTCCATGTCTGTGTCAGTCCATGCTCTGTGGCCAAAATGTGTGGTATGGGTTGTAGTCTGGTAGTGCTGGTGTGCTCTCAGGAGCCTTAAAACAGGTCTCAGTTACTGCACAGATGTTGATGTTGTCCATACTGAGGAGTGCTGTGAGTGCATGTATGTTGTGATCACAACCCTTGGTGTTGAGTAGCATAACCCTCATTGATTCTGCTATTGTGCTGTTTATGGAGGTGGTATTCACCTTTGAGACTTTCCTAAAAAAGGCACCATGGAGGCACTAATAGCCTTGGCCAGTATTCCAAAGCCTAAGGCTGACACATAAGTCGGTATGGTATTGTTGCATGCATGTTTCCCATCTGTGCTTGCTTCTCATCTCTCCTGTAGGTAACCTACTGGTAAGCAATAGAAAGCCTTAAACTTATACAAGTCTTCTAGCTTCCAAGATAGGCTTCTGGAGTGATTAAGTATCATTGTTCTGTATGTTCTTGCTGTACTTAACTGTTTCCTGACTACATAATGATTTCTCAGTGTATATTGTGATCTGAAAGTCTGTTTATTCACATATTATGGCTGTGATGGCCTGCACTTTAGAGGTTCACAGATAGGTAGTAGGCTATCTGCCCAAGGGCAATTAGAAGCATAGCTACAGTATGTTGGCTTTCTCTGCACCATTGATGATGTAACTGAGCCTCTGTCAAGCATAACCAGTGAAGCAATTCCAGGCAGAGCTGCCGGAAGCTGTTGAAGACTGGGGTGGTGGAGGGTGATGGGGGCACTTAGTGATCTAAAGAGGGCATGTTAATGTGAAAATTCAACACCATTCAATTTCCCCAACAGGTCTTGCAGCAATCAAACTGGAGGGGCTCCACCATCCCCTGGCTGTATGGTTCTAGGACACATGATTCCAGGGGTGTGTATTCTGTTACCCATTCACACAACAAGGTTTCCCTTGAAGTGTGTCAGTGAGGGGCTATGCCTAATGTAGTTAGGAATGTAATTTATAATCTCTCATTTCATTTGTTATACGTTTTTATTTCAAGAGTAAGTGAAGCTCAGTGGGTTTGGATGTCTCCGCCCTTTGCTTAGCCTAGCTTACACATAGAAATTATATAAATAGGAAATAGGCAGAAGCAACATTAATGTCAATAGTGTAATGGTTACAGAATCTGCATAGTATCTGTGCATTCGAGGTTCAAATCCCAATAAAGTCAGGGATGTTTATCATGTTAAAAAGTATACCTTAATCACAGCTTGCATATATAGGTAGTATTCGTCAGTATAATAAACATTCGAAACACCCATATAAACCCATGTTTGCTGGAAGTCAACAGAGAATGTAATGTTATGAAAGCACATAGTGAGTTATTACTTCACTGAAATGTATATATCCTGAGTAGTTAGTAGATGTGGCCATGTTTGCACGCACAGGTTATACATTACAAAGTTTGTTTAACTGTGTTTAACTGCTGCTTTAATGTTACAAAATTTTAAACATGCTTACAACTGCTTAAATGAGGCTTATTCTGGAGTAAAAAAACATTTTTAAAGCATCGCAGGTGCTGAACCCTGGACCATGCACACTATAGTCATGGGACTTACCACTAAACCATCTGAGGTGTATACATGTTTCATGGTCTTTAGACTATACCTTATACTATATGCATTCCACAGTAGTGACCACAAATGGGACAGTCACTTTGTGTACATATGTACAGTACATTGTAATGTACTGTAGTTTGTGAATCAACATATACAAGTCTACATATGTATAACTGTTACGAATTAATATAATATATATATATATATATATATATATATATATATATATATATATATATATATATATATATATATAAATATATATATATATATATATATATATATATATATATATATATATATATATACAGTTACATCTATAGCCATATATATAAACATCTATGAACACACTTCATGACACAGAAGCTCCAAAGGAATTGGAGTGTACACAAAACACATGCAGCTCTGGTATTATAACTATTAATATTAACCTAATTCACCATAGGAGGGATGGTTGTTGTGTATGTGAAGATTGGGGTGGGGAGGAATGATGGGTAATGAAATCATGCATCAAGGAGAGCCTGGTTCGGATGTTCAGTAAGTGAACTGGAGGGGTATACATGGAGTATGGGGACAATATAAAAAGGACACAAAACAAGAACCATTCTCATTCATAATACACCCTGTCATGTCACATTGCAACACCTAATTCCACAAACATATGAACATTAACATGCATCAGACATATGTACACCAAATGACTGTCACATTTGTTTTCAGTACTGAGGAATGCCTGTAGTAAAATGTATATTCCAAACACCATAATATTTGTACATATCTCAGATGCCTTAGTGGTCATGTCAGTGACTGTGGTGTTCATGGTCCCGGCTTCAAAAGACCGGCACCGGCTGTTAAGTTATTTTGAGGGCCAGAATAAGGGCTGTTGGATGCAGGTGGATTAAAGCACTTTTAAGCAGTTGTAAGTGGGTTGGCACAGGTTTGTGCGACGGTAAGTGGCGCTTAAACACGGTTAAACAGAGAAGCGCATCACAGGTTTAACCTTTGCTTAACGTTGAGCAGACCACGGGCAAACCTGCTAACAACCACTTAAATGTGCATTATTCACACTTTCACTACCAGTGCCTACTCTGAGAGGTAAAATGTTAACCCCTTCCAGAATTAGAGCCCGCATCCATGTACTCTATCCACAGAGAAGCCTACCACTAAGCTACCTGAGATGTACCCATGCCAGATGCGTATGCAGACAGGTTAAAACACAAAAGGGAGGAATGTGTGGAAATAGGACAAACTGCAATGTACCCAATGAAAGGTGTATGCTCATATATATATATATATATATATATATATATATATATATATATAAAGAGATAGAGAGATACATAGAGGCATGTCGATATATAGAGATATACATATATATGTAGATATATAGATAGGTTAAAAACATCTACACATCTATGGAGGTACAGATAAACGTATGCAATAATATATATTATATATTATATCGATATCTATATACATATATATATATATATATATATATATATATATATATATATGTGTGTGTGTGTGTGTGTGTGTGTGTGTGTGTGTGTGTATGTGTGTATGTATATATATATATATATATATATATATATATATATATATATATATATCTATAGATAGATATACACATACATACACACATACATACATGTGTGTATACAGCATCTGAAGTGTTCATATCTGAGTATAACATGGACCATAGCAATCACACATTCTGCCCCCCCCCCTCAAACAATAAGAGCATAACATATGAAGAGTATATGCCAATACACTATTACAAATATGTTCTATGGACACAGTCACCAATACAACTGCAATGACTGCAAATATCCATGACAGAAATACACAGACAGCTTTCATTTAGCAAAACTTTATTACATTCCAATGTATTGTCAAAAGGATTCAAGGACTAACAGTACCTGCATGCTATACAGGAAGCATTTAACAGTGCCTTAATGAATCAGCCTGCAATTACCATAGCATTAGTCCACTAAGGGATAAGTGCTCACATAGGGAAAGAACCCCCACACACATATAGAAGATGCATAAAAGTGATTCCTACACACCTGCATCTCCTATGTACACCCACCAACATCTCCCCCACACCCAAACTAATTACATCAGTACATACTGTCATACCATAACCAATTCATCTGCTGAAACCTTAACATACCTGGACACAGACACACTAACATGGCCCTATGTGAAATAGTTGCTGTTATACAATGGAACAGCTGCTGATGTTACAGGATTTGTTTGAACTAATCCCGTTTCAGAGGGTTGAAAGGTTAGTACACCAGGAAGTGTTACCGATTACTGATTATTAGGACAGTATGATACACATTAACACCAAACTAAAGATGTCTGGTAAGCAAACTGTAAACCCCCCTAACATTATATGTATAGCTATGCAGCCTTGAGATGGTCAAATATCCTAGCCAGACTGAAACATATGCAGAAGTATTAGGTACAGGAACCCTGCACAAGTAGCAATATTCAGAAATATAATAGCAGTACTCACATTTAGACCAAATTGGCGACTCCTAACTGGGAAAAGCCGAAAAGACAAACAAACTCACATTTAGACCAAATCCTCTAGGCATTACACACAATATATTAGTGTTCATCTCCATACAGCTGTTGCAATAGATCTCAAACAACACTTCCAGGCTGTCTTCCTCACAAGTAAGGCAAAGGGACAATGCCCAAGTGGAGTACTCAATTATACTCCACTGTTGCCATAGTATTGGCTAAGGCAGTAGCTGCACAGCTGATGTGCATGTAATTAACTACTTAGGAACACCAATTGGTTATCGGGATAGCACATGCTACTGATCTGTAACTATAAAAGTATGCCTTGTCACACAATCAAACCATCTGTATTGACCTATAAAACAGTACAAAATACTGAACCACAAACCAAAAATGAGTAATATACCAGTCAATAACACCTCCTATTACTAAGAAGGTATGTATAACATTTAGTATGTCTGTGTATGTAGTACCTGTTCTGTAAGAATTACAGTGCAATCAATGCATATAGTAGAAATAACTATCTTGTAGGATGTATTGTTGAGCAGTAGTAATGCTTGCAGTATTCTATGTGTGTACTGCCTTAGGTCACAAGGCAAACTCCGCATACACCACAAGGGATGATATTTATGGGCTTGGAACTCATCAATTTGCTTCCAGCCACTGTCAGTATCAGGGTTGGTCCAACAAGTATGTGCTATAACAGGGGATAGTATACGTCAATATATTGTAACAGTAGACATATGTATGGGTGTATACGTAAGATGAACATGTCAAAGGTGGGCTTTCTGTGCAAATATGGTTTGCATTGTAGGATACTGTGCCAATAACTGTGTAATGAACAGTATTTTAGGCAGATCTGTATTCCATTTTACATAGCATTTCTGTTATGTTATGCAAACATTAGTTATGTCTATTGGCAATTACAATACTCAGTAACAGGTTACATATGACTTGTATTCATCTGACAGTTTAGCAGCATGATAGCAAAGATAATTGGAGGAGCTAGGTAACTATCCATGCACATAACACATGTAATATCCACCTCTCTAGTATTGTTTGCAAGCAATAACAGCTGTACATGTGTACATGTTATGCAAATGTGTGGTGACCCTTGTTACAGGGCTGGACCTCACTAGTATCATTTGCAAGCAATAACAGCTGTGCATGTGTACATGTTATGTAAATGTGTAGTGACCCTTGTTACAGGGCTGGGCCAAATGGCTATGTGCACACCTACATAGAGTGGATATTGAGAGTAGAGACACACTGGTTGATCTACCAGGTTTGTGTAGCCTAACCTCTCATTGCTAACCTAACAGCTGCTTGCACATGCTGTATGTAAGGTAGTGCATAGCACTGGTAATGAAACAGGTTGCATATCATGTTTAACTCCAGTGTAACATCTGCAGTAAGAGTGTAAGATGTAGGAGAGTGCTGCCCATGTGTAATAGCTGCTTCATAGGGGATGGCTTACACTATCTGATTATATCCTGATCATGTTGATAATGGCAGTAGAGTCTATGGATACATGACTCTGTTTGGGGAGTGGTTGTCTGTGCCCAAAAGAGCTCATAGTCCTGGTGGATATGTGAGTATATACCCAGAAAAGGAAAA
>NC_056745.1:387228316-387260448 GCF_019279795.1 Protopterus annectens | reverse complement strand
GTGTGTGTGACTACCCTGTAGCCAGGCATACACATGTGTAATGTCTTCTAACATGCTGAACACCATGGTAGTCATCTGTGGTGAGTGGAGTCTACAAATTATTACATAGTTAGGAATAGAAAAGAATAGACAGTCAAGAATGACTACAGTTGGGTATGTTATTTTCCTGTTCCACTGTCGAGCAGTGACACAGAAGTGGTCACCTGGGTGTAAGTCCATACCCATCATTCCCCCACCCAAACTCCACAATCCCTGAGGTAGATTACCTTAGCCATCATTCCCCACCCCAAACTCCACATACACAACAACCATCCCTTCTCTGGTGAACTGATTAAGATTTAAATGTTATAAAACAAAAGATGCCTCTGTTTTGTGTACATGTCAGTTCTTTTGGAACCCTTCTGTGTCATAAAGGGTGTTCAGACGTGTGTGTGTGTGTGTGTGTGTGTGTGTGTGTGTGTGTATATATATATATATATATATATATATATAGCTATATATGTATATATATATGTATATATATATATATATATATATATATATATATATATATGGCTATGGCTGTGTCTGTGTATATGTATATGCATATATATATATATATATATATATATATATATATATATATATATATATATATATATATATCTGTGTGTGTGTGTGTACACATCCCGTAGGTGCATATATATATTTAGTTATGACAGTTATACAGATATATATATATATATATATATATATATATATATATATATATATACTGTACTGTACAGTACAGTACAGTACCCTTTGAATATATATATTTAGTTATGACAGTTATACAATGTACTGTACTCTATGTTGTTTCACAGAGTACAGTACATTCAAGGGTACTGTACATATGTACACAAAGTGACTGCCCCGTTTGATTTCATACTGTGGAATACCTGTAGTAAGATGTATATTATAAAATCCATGAGACTTGTATACAACCCATATGGCTTAGTGGTAAGTCCAATGACCTTGGTGTGCATGGTCCAGGGTTCAAGACTTGTAAGGCTTGTTGATAATGTCATTTAGGACTAAATAAGACACTTTTAAGCAGTTGCGAGTGGGTGTAAATGTGTTTTTGCGACAGTAATCAGTGGATACACACAGGTAAAAGACATGTACTACTCGCAGTACACTTGAAATGTCCTTCTTTGGCAATCCTGCTGATGTCACCCACCTAGGAATACACCTCTGGGAGTGCTTTAACCCAATAATATCTGTAGCATGTGCTGTAACTGCGTAATGCTGTAGTGTGATAAACTAGTTTGGTAAGTGTTCTAATCTCAGACATGTCAAGTGTGTGTTTGCCTGTAAAAGAAACAATGCTTTTTAGAGTATGCACACGACTTACAATTCACATACTCACTTTTGGCAATGCTGATCATGTCACCCACCTAAAATACACCTCTGGGACTGCTGTAATCCAATAATCTCCTTAGTACATGCTGTGACTGCGCAATGCTGTAGTGTGATAAACTTGTTGGTTAGGTGTACTAACCCCAGAGATACCAAGTGTGTGTCTGTCTGTCTGAGAACAAAACAATGCTTTTTAGAGTATGCACACTCCTTACAATTCACATACTCACCTTTGGCAATCCTGCTCATGCCACCCACCTAGAAATACACCTCTGGGACTGCTGTAATCCAGTAATCTCTATAGCGAGTGCTATAACTGAGTAATGCTGTAGTGTGATAAACTAGTTTGGTAGGTGTTCTAATCCCAGACATGCTAACTGTGTGTGTCTGTCTGCCTGAAAAAAAAAAAACAATGCTGTTTAGAGTACACACACTCCTTACAATTCACATCTTCACCTTTGGCAATCCTGTTGATGTCATCCCTTGCCAAATACACCTCTGGGGAAACGTGTTCCCTAGTAATCCTCGTTGTGTGTCCTATAACACCTCCATGAAGTAGTGTGATATAGATCTTGGTCATGGGTTTTATACCCACACATGTTAGTTGTGGACGTGTTGTGTGTGTCTCACTGTCTGTTTTGTGAGCAATGTATTTTGGGCTACTCACTTGCAGGGAATTTGAAATGCCCTACTTTGATAAATCTGCTGATATCATTCCTTGTGAAATACACCTTTGGGGATGGAGTAGCCCAGTAATCTCTGTAGCACGTACTATAACTGTGTAATGTTGTAGTGTCAAAAACTAGTTAGGTAGGAGTTCTATTCCAAGACATGGCAGGTGTGTGTGTTTAACAGCCAGAGCCTGTGTGGAGGTGGCTGTGAGTGCCTAACCACTGGACATGTTGGGTAGTGGGTTTTGTAGTTTTCCTATATGGTGGCCATATTATATGTCACAATGTCCACCTCATGAGGAGTACATATGTCAGTCAGCCAAGGAACTGGGTTGGCAAGCCATACCCCTACTTCTGGCAAAAGGCCTGGTGAACAAAGTATGCAACCCTCCTATTACCCAGAATACGGTCTGAACCCATGTGTCATACACAAACTCACTTGCCTAGAATATCCTGCTATGTTGCTAGTACCCTGCACATTGTTGACAGATAGTAGGCATGGTGTGATTGCAGTGGGCAGCAGAAGGCATGGCACCCTGTCCAACAGTACAATAGGCACATAATTGCGGGCAATGTGCCTTCACTATGTTCCCCACTGGATGCCTGCAAGATATGTGCTGGCATCTAATGGAATCCACAAAGGACATACAATGCCTTACACACATGCCCTGTATGGACAGATGCCATTGACAACAGGGAATACCTGTAACATGCTATCAATGCAGGTGCAGGATCAACCTGCTGCCTATTAGCAGGTCCTGCCATACCAGGCCAGTATTAGCACATCTGATGGTAACAGTCTGTGTACACAACATGTGCCAGGCAAACCAGGGTCACTTGTAAATGTCACTGTACATTATTGTGGGACATGCACATCCAAGGCAATGTCCATGTCAAGGACTATCAAACACAGACATGGCATGCATTGCAAAGCAATGGCCACACACAATGGTAACCAGGATGACAGGACAGTGCATACAATACCCATCTGTGTGGGACATTGCAGACATTACACCCCTGAACCACACTGCAGACCATTGTCAGGTGGCCTGATGCCAAGGATTACCCCTCACCCAGCCTTGTACAGCCATCTTGCACAGCCAACCACTACACACCCATAAAGCAATGCACACATGCATGCCAGTACTTGCACCTTGAGTCTTTGTGTGGGGTATGATGTTCCCAACCACAGTCACACCCAGTCTAACTCCCATTGGCATACTGACTGATGTCAGGCACGGTCACATGCCCTAACCCACAGAACATCAGGATATCCCCTGTGGTGCATGTAATACCTGTGCATGACTGCAGTGTGACAAACTAAGTAATTAGGAAGTGTATCTGTGAGCCTAGCAAAGTGTGGCAATGTGTCTGAGTCCCTGAAAGTGTGGTTGTGTGACAATGACATCTGTTCATGTGGACAGCCATGTGCGCTACACCTAATGTATGTCTACTATATCTCTGTTGCAGATGTCACTCACCAGCACACATATATGTTCTTATAGCAAACCAACACGTCAGCTATGTGGCACATGGAATAACTGCATGCTCTTGCAATAAATAGTAATGGCTAGTCAGTCAGGGGTTTGAACCACTGTACTGGTAGGTGTGTGACAGACGATGCTTAGGTTTTAGCCTCCAAGCCCTTCTCTGATGTAGTTTGTCTCTGTCTGTCCCTCCTACACACTCTCTGGTGGATGTGGAGTTGTACACCTGCTCAGCAGTAGCTTGTGTTTTGTAAGTGATGGTCATGATCAGGTGATGGGCCTCTGCACCTATTGCAGTCCTCCTCTAGCTGATTGCATGTGTAACAGCTATGATGATGTTCCCATAGCCAATTGCATGGAAACACAGTACAATATCTAGGAACATCATGTTGGTGTTTTCCCAAGACAGTCGCTGTGAGTGGAACCTGTATCTGGTGTTTGGTAAACGACATCACAGATGATATCTGGATGTTCCTCAAACAACATACACAGTGGGAAATAGCCTAAAGACAGGAGGGTGATGTGCCAGACATGACTACAGCATGTAAGTGTAGCTATGCTTCATTGAGACTACTGCCAATTTAACAGGTTGTGTGTGGTAATGGCTAGTCTGCATGTTTTAATAACTGACAAGACAGTGCTCTGTTTGTGAGGAACACCCATCTGTATGGCCATCTGTGGACTGGTCAGTGTGTGGAACAAGTTGTTTCTTGTGTTACTCACAGAACACACATCTGTGAACTGCAGAAGCATAGTGTGAGGATTGCAGTCATTACATAGTGATAGTGATGAGATTTACTGCCATCGCATCCCTGATTGGACATATGTCACATGAAACAGTGATATGACAGTTACTGTCTGAGGTTCTCACAGTGACATGCCAATAATGGGCCACTGTTCATAGCTGCAGTCACAAGTCTTCTATACTTTGTACAGAATTCATGCAGTATATATGCATGTGTTGTGCTCCCTTTGCAAATGTATGACATCTGTTGTGTTGGGTTGATGGTAACATCTATGCATGCTGTTATAAGTAATCCTGAATGCTGTTGACTATTAGTAAGCTATATCTGTGTTAAAACTGCAACACCATAGGCTGTATGGGATTGGAGGTCCCAGCGGAACCTCCTGTCCCACTTCAGCTAGCCATGGCACTGGGCACCAGCACATTTGGGGCCCAGCCATAGACCTCCACCTCTGTTGGCTCTTCACCACCTTCTAGTGGAACTGCCACTGAGGATGGTGCTTGTCCCCAAGGGAGCAGGTCCACACAGGAACTTGTCAGCCATAGTACAGTCCAGGACGTGGTGCGTAGGAGGCTCAATAAGGGGTTTGAGGACAGATATGCCAGATCAAGGGCAGAGTGTCACATTTAGAGGGTGAGCCTGCCCCTCCTAGACAGCCCCCAGCACAGCCACCTTTGTGGCTGTGAAGATGCAGTGGTGGCTGGCCATGGGTGGGGACCTCCATCCCACTGTTTCCTTCTGGGGGCTCATGGGCTTGTGACTGCCGAACACCCCTCCCCATCCAAGGTGTATCCCCCCACGTGTCATATATCTCCCCTGTATGCTGTCTTGTCTGTCATACTACCCAACCTATCCTCCACAAGCATACCTACTCTCCTTGCCCAACATCCCACTATCACCTTACGAAAATAGAAACAAAAGGCCAATCTGTTCCCAGAACAACATTTTCCCCATACATAGCTGTCCATTTCACACACATGTCCACTGGACACATGTAACCTTTTTAATTTGCATCACAACATTCTACTGTTGTCCTCACCTCTCTCTCTCAGGCACACGATCCTGGTATGCAAATGACTCCTAAAGGTTCCAGGTACATGTGATGCAGATGACCCCATTGTACACATGATACTACTGGTCCCTCTATGGTTACCCCATTTACCTTTTTCATGATGATGATGTCACACACAGCACCTTGCAAGAGTACTGTTTTCACATAATGATTGGACAGGAATTGTTTTGTTAATGTAAATAAAATGCACAGAGTAATGTATTTTGCCAATGTACAAATGTTTGCGTGTATTAATGACACATGTCTGTCTGAGGGAGTTTTGATATTACATAGGACAACACCACTACATAATACAGGAGTTGCTGGTGTTTCCCTTTTCATTCTTTTTAATGCTTTGTTGTCACATGGGATGTTCTTGATATATCTATATATATGTATGTATCTATATCTGGACATAAACACACACACCTACATATACATGGTGGAATACATTTCCTATACTGTTGAATGACTGTGCTGGATATGTTTGGGATAATATCCGATGTCTGTATATCTGCCATGGCTTAGTGATAAATCACATTGGCTGTGATGTGCAGTGTCCTGGTTTTGAGCCTTGCAGAGGCCCTTTATTTTGTTGCTGGGCAGAACAAGGGCCGTTGGATATGGAGTGATTAAGGCACTTTTAAGCAGTTGTGAGCGGGTGTGTGCGGGTTTGCGAGACGGTAAGCAGTGGTTACTTTTGGTCACAGTTCCTTACACTCAGTTACCTTCTTGATTGCTTAACCTGTGTAGGCAGTGCTTACCCCAGCGCAAACAGGCTGAAACCCGCTCACTGCTGCTTAAAAGTGCTTACTCCTGCTTACCCCCGCACTAATTTCTTTAAAATAAAAGAAAAAAGGGTTGATAGGAAAGTGGTGAAAAAGGGGCACAAAGAGGGAAAGACAGTAGGGAAAATAGCTAGGGATGTGTAGGAAGGGTGTAGGGAAGGTCTATAGCTGTCCATTTCTTCTACAACAATGGCTGTGCATATGCAATACATTTTGCGGTACATTTGGACACTCACAATCCTGAGAGAGGAGTGAGGACAACAATAGTATGTTGTGATGCCAATTAGAAATGGTTACGTGTCCAGTGGACATGTGTGCGAAATGGACAGCTATCTATGGGGCGTGCTTTTTTTGAGGGAACAGATTGCCCTTTTTCTCTTTTATGTTTAGGTGAGAGTGGGATGTTGGAGAAGGAGAGTAGGTATGATCAGGGAGGATAGGTTGGGTAGGATGACAGACAAGACAAACAAGATGTGTACAGGGGCGGTATATGAAACATGTGGGGGGAACACCTTGGATGGGGAGGGGTGTTTGGAAGTCACTAGCCCATGAGCCCACCAATGGATACAGTGGGACTGAGGTCCCCAGCCATGGGCAGTCACCACTGCACCTTCACAGCCCAGAAGTTGGCTGTGCTGGGGGCTGTGTAGAAGGGGCAGGCTCACCCTCTAGTTGTGCCACTCGGCCCTCAAGCTGGCATAGGTGGTCTCGAATCTTCCTGTTGAGCTCCCTACGTACCACGGCCCAGACCGTACCATGGGTGACAGGTTCCTGTCCTCTGCCCCTCCCAGGGGGGGGCTGAGCCCCATCCCCTGTGGTGGTTCCACCAGAAGGTGGTGCAGGACCAACGGACAAGGAGGTCCCAGGCTGGGCCCCAGATGTGCTGGTGCCTGGTGCCATGGCCAGCTGAGGTGGGACAGGTGGGTCTGCTGGGACCGGCCTTCCCATATGAGCTATGTTGTAGTATGTTTAAGGCAGATATGGAGTAGTAATGGTCAACAGCTTTCATGAATAGTTATAATAGCATGCATAGGTTTTCCCATTACCCAGGGCACCAGATATAACATAGTTGCAGAGCAGGCAGAACACATGCATATATGGGTAAACAGTGGCCATTACAACAACATGCAGTTTTCATTGATGGCAACAGGCTACCAATATGGGAGTATTTTAACATGGCACATGCATAGAAACAGATGTGAATATTTATAAACCAATAGGACATATGTCCCAACAAAGGTTAGGAGTGTAGACATACCAAATGAGTTGTATAAAACAGTTATGTTTGCACATATGGTAGGGGTGAGAGAGAGAGTGTTCAATTAACAACTAATAAATCCTTGTCATTTTCACAACATTCGCAGTCACTGCAGTGGTCTGTCCCTTACATGTATTATTACACTACCCAATGGCGGTATATTGTACAATGGTATGTTTGTAGATTAGTATGTACGGGACCTGTGTCTTATGTACAGGCTTGACAAGATGCAGGTGTTAATGCAACATGTTTTGGGACTGCTCTCATACACTTTGTGTGAGATGCTGGGATGACAGGTATGTTTCCATGTACATTCTCTGACTATGTGCAAGTCTGACTATCAGTTATATGTCATTAACAACTTTCTACATTTCTTGGATCATCACACTAATTTGGCAGTGGAACAGGGCAAAAAGGCAGGTGATGTGGGCCATTTATCAGGACATACTGGGCTGACTGAAACAGTTGAGGGGTATGAATATGCATACCACTCTCTATTTGAGCATTCTAGCAAAATCTGTACTGTTGGTAAGTGTAAATATGCATACAGTTTTCTCTCTGAACATTCTAACAAACTGTGTACAGTTGTGTGGAATGATTATGCATACAACTTACTAGCACTCCTGGGTTCCAAAGCCCTGCTGTGTGTGACAAAAGCATTACAGTTAAGATCACTGTACACTATGCTATCAGGCAATTGTTGTGAGGCTTTGCAATGTATCGTGTCTAATATGACTGACCTGTTTGTACTTCCGACATTGTTATACAGCACTTCATACACATTTTATCTGCATACCACAGTGTGGGTAACACTGCTTACTACAACAGTACTATTTAATAACAGCAACAGTACAACAACATATGACTGCAGAGTAAACAGAAGCAATGCAGGGGTTACACCTTTATTCACAGCATATTACACTATTCTGTATACTGGTACAACACTTTCTGAGGCTCTTACATTTATTTGTTATGACAGTACATGCAGGCTACTTACTAACCTGCCTCGCAATGCATTCTTTGCAGCCTAGCATCATAGGCTTGCTGGTTTGAAGCACAGTCCTCTGCAGCTGTCAGAGAAGTACAGTGATATATAGCCATACCTAGCCATAGTATACACAAGCTAGGCAATTATTAACGATGTAGTGGAAGGAGTACTTACTCAGTTCTGGGGAATTCTGCATCTGCCTTGCTTCCTGGATCCACTGTTCCAGGACATCCCCCCTCTGCCGCTTCAGGTCTACATGGTGGTGCTTGACCTGCTCACTAGTCCGGGGAATACCTGTGGCACTATTGAGGTCACAGGCGAGACTGTCCCAGGCCTCCATTTTGTACTGCAAGCCCTGGTACTTGCCCTGCAGTAGTCTCCTGTCATGGTGCTTTACCAGGAGCCATACCATGAATTTGGACTCCTGGATGCCCCAGCGCTGCGCTCTAAAGCAAGTGCCTTCTCCCACTCCAGCCATTCTGCCTGCAGGGGGGTGCTACAACTAGTTATGAGCCGTATTTCCACCTCTTCGGTTTAAGTAGGCCTAGATGTCCGCACATTTCCATAATTAACCGGTTTCGGAAAGGCTAAGTTATGGGCACACCTGATTACTTCAGGTTGGCACTACTTAAAGAGCTGTACCTGTGGGCATATTGTATTGGCTTCCCTACACATTGCTTACAATTACTTAGTTGGGCTGTGCTGCAGTTAGCATTGCTTATTGGTTATCTAGCATTATAATTAACTTTTGTCAATGATATCTTACTCATTACAAGCTATATATGTGTCTGGTATCCATCATTCATGTGTACATACACTGTATGGGGTCCTGGGGACTTCAGAACCTTATTACAGTGACATCTCAACTCTATGTTTACTGCAGTACTCCAATTCACATATTTATTGTCTGTGGCAGGTTATAGAACATTACACTGTACATAGATTCAGTTCACATATTTGATTTGTTTCCCTGTTGTGAGGATTAGTTTGCTGATACCTCCTTTATATATATTGCTATTATGGTATACTGGTTGACTACTATGACTGTGATCTACAGGGTCCTGAGTTATAGCCTTGCAGAGGCTGGTTATTTTGTTGCTGGCCAGAACATGAGCTGTTGGGTACAGAGTGATTAAGGCACTTTAAAGCATTTGTGAGTGGGTGTGCATGGGTTTGCGTAGAGCTAAGCAATGCTAACTTCCGATTACAGTTTCTTACACTCAGTTAGCCTCTACATTGCTTCACCAGTGTGCTTCTCGCATACCGGCACCCTACAGGCTTACACCCGCTTGTTCCCGCACTTGCCAATGAACTGCATTTGGTGTTTGCATTTGCTTTGCTTTGTAGTTGTCTTTAGAATCAGTGGCAATTTTGTTTTCGTAACTAGCTTTGGAGGATTTTATCATGGATCGCAGCTTCTTACTGATGTTGACCAGGGAACTCCCCCACTCATGGGATTTTACTCTCTTTTGCAACAGTGTCTTCCTTCTGTTTTACAGTTTGTTTATGGCAGGGTACCACCAGAATGGCTTCCTTTTTTTGGAGGATAGCGCCTTGGTTCTGTTTGGGATAGCACGATCCATGCACTCATGTAAGTGCTTATAAAGTGCAATTGTGTAGGATTCAGTAGTCGTAATTGTATTGTCCATCTGCATGGGTGTCATGAAGTTCACCACTTCTGTCTTAGGAAGCATGAAGTTGGCTTTTTACCATGGTTTCCTTAATGGGGGGGTGGGGGTAGGATGTGGATATCTAGGGTAATTAGCTTATGGTCGGATCGGACCAATGAGGCGTTGACTTCAGGTGTGGAACACCAGTCACTCATGTTGGTAATGACTAGATCTAGGATATTGTTGCCCCTGGTGGGGGTGTGGATAAGTTGATCCAGGGCATTGGAGTTTATGAATTCCAGAAACCGTTGAGCAAAGGAGTTGGTACATGAGTAGTTCTCTCAGTTAATGGTGGGGTAGTTGAAATTGCCCATTATTCTATCATCTTTCTAAGGTTGTAAGTGGAATATGTGCTTTCTGTCCCTATCAGACCTCTAAAACAATTGGGGACAAATATCAACTGAATCAGGGACAAGTCAAGACAACATCAGGTACAATCAGTGACACATTTAAAATATTAGTGCTATTAACTTGAAACATTGACAGACTCAGAGCATATGAATTAATACACATTTTTTGTGGTAAAAGAAGTTTATAACTCTTAATTATTGTCATTATTCATTAAGTGTAATTCACCACCTTTCCTCCAAAAGTCACTAGTTTTAGGAGGGATTAAGAGAGACAGAGTTAGAATTTGAGTCAAAATCAGGGACAGTTGAGAGATATGGTCCCTATTTGTTCCCGCAATGGTTTATGTCCTGTCCAGTGGATTTGCTCTTAGGGGTTGAGAGGTATGGGCGTAAGCTCTGCCCATTTCAGAATATTACTTACATCCCCGGAGCGGTCGTAATACGATTGCGCCAGCCAACACCTGCACGCCTAGGCCCATAATTGCATACCCATAGTTCCCCCACCTGCCCCTCCTCTACAGCACTCATCCTTACTGCGGGGACAGGTGGGGTCTAAACACACCACTACACACTGCCTACTCTCCGCGTGTCGGGACCCATGTCGTACGTTGTGTCAACCCATGGGTTATCAGGCTTGCAGAACCTACTGGTCCATGTACGTTTACAGCCTGGTTTGATGAATCATTACAGGGACTGACTCCGATTATCAGTACTTTTTGGGTGTCCCACAAGGGACATTGATGTCTTTGTTTCAAGATTAGACCTGGCAGGTCACTCCCACTGGTAGTATCCTGCTGGTGGTCTGGGAAGCAGTGGTGTGTTTACTTTTATTGTGTGTCTGTATGTCTCACTGGTCTAGCTGGGGGAGGGGGTTGATGCTACGTGTTACCCGTTTGTTGATTGAACCCCTCACCCCCATATGCATGGCTTGTGAACATATGTAATTCGTAACTGCTGTATCATATCCTAGCTATATACGTGTGTATATTTACAGACACACACACACACACATATATATATATATATATATATATATATATATATACATATATATATATATATATATATATATAGATTATAGATAGATTCATAGATTAGTACTAAGCTAACTGCCCTTGTGAGCCATTTTAAGCTTAGCCAATTATCCCTTGTGAGACTCAAACTGCACCTTGTGTTTGTAAGGCAAACACCGTAACCATTAGGCCACCCTCCCAACCCCCATTATATATAGCTGTATATGTATGCATACATGTATATATTTAGATATATATATATATATATATATATATATATATATATATATATATATATATATATATATATAGATATATATATATAAAACAACATATGGGTGTATGGGTTTCTGCGTATGTATATATCTATATGTGGGTATGTATATGTGTTCTGTCTCTGTATGTATACATTTGTACTACGGAGAGGGAGAGGTATATCTCTATGTTGCTATGGGTAGATATACACACACATACCTCTACATACATACATCTACATCTGGTTATTCTGTTCTTTGCCATGTAGATTACACTTTGCTGCAGTGGGACTCGTAGTGGGTGTGGCTGCTCGTTGTGCAATGCCTCTGCCCAATGAACACTTTTGCTTACATCCCTGGGGCTGTCCATATAGACCCACATCAGCCAACACCTGCACACCTAAACCCATAACTAGCTACCCATAGTTCCCCCACCCGCACCTCATCTACAGCACCCATCCTTACTCTGGGTCCTGGTCGGGTCTGAACACACCACGACACGCTGCCCACTCTCCACTTCACGGGACCCGTGTCATACATTGTCTCGACCCATGGGTCATCAGGCTTTCTCACCCTTGTATTCTGGGTATGTACAAACCCAAGCCAAAATGGTCAGTGTATCATCTTCCTTTGGTTAGATGTCAATTTTTGGGGCATCCTGCAAGGGAAGCTCCTGTTTGTGTTCCAAGCTTAGATTTCACGGGTACACTGTGTACCCCACCTGGTTGTATCCTGCCTGTGGTCTGGGGAGTAGAGGACTATTTACATTGTTTGCAGGTTTGTGTGTATGTTTCCTCTGTCTGGCTGGGGGGGGGGGTGGAAGGTCATGCTACGTGTTTCATGTTTCTTGCTTGGGCCCCTCACTTTCATTGGCATAGCCTGTGAACATATGTCATTCTTGTGTGCTGTTTCCTATCATAGCTGTATATCTGTGTATATCTATGCACACACACACACACACACACACACACACACACACACACACACACACACACATATATATATATATATATATATATATATATATATATATATATATGTATATATATATATATATATATATATATTTATATATATATATATATATATATATATATATATATATATATATATATATATATGTGTGTGTGTGTGTGTGTGTGTCTGTAAGGCAATGCATACCCCATGCAAACACACATAAACACGCTTACTGGTGTTTATATATGCTTAAACCTGCTTACTAGTGCCTTATTCATTATGACACTGACACTTCACTCCAGTTCACTTTTAATTGTTATTATGCAGGTTATACAGCGGACAGATGTCGAAATATGTTCATATACAGATTACCGATGGAAAATGGTATGTGCTGCAGTGGGATTTGGAATAGGAATGTCTGTTCGTAATGCGGATGCTCTAACCAATACACTGTTGCTGTGCTGCTTCATTTGCATATATACCCATATACCCATGACTCCTAGTTCCCCAAACACCCACCCCAACACTTCACTAACACAGCAGTCATCCATTCTCCAGTTGGATACGTGGTGTATCCACACCACTACACATTGGCCACTCCCTACTCCTGTGGACCTATCCCATGGGTTGACTCACTCCACGTATCCTCAGAAATCCCAAACTTTTAGTCCACAAACATTGGTGACATGAGTGACCAATAGGACACTATTCACAATTTTTGGGTTGTCCCACATGGGACACACATGTCTTTATTTCAAGATTAGACTCTATACTTCATTACATCCTTACTCCCGTTAACATGACACTACAATAAATTAATAAGTATGACTATGTGGTAGCGCACACATTACACATGAGAGCTAATTATGTATGAGTTTGGCGTAATTATTTTGCAAATAAACCGGTTTAGTGATTGGCGGTGCCGTAGCAGGCAGATCACAGGAATGATTCCATGTGTCAGAAAGTCCTCCCATTTGATATTTTGAGCACAGCACTGACTTTGGACATTGTACATACTTCTGCATTTTAGCAGTTTAGTCACTTCCCTGTTATGCACAACCTACTATTCTATCTGCTGTCGAGGTTTGTAAGGACACTGTCATGTTATTTATGTCTGCAAAAGGAATGAATGTGTTACAGGGAATGTACTTCTACATATAGATGTATGCATGTGTGTATGCGTATATACTTATAACGAACTCGCTGACCTCCGCAAGGCAGACCAGTTAGAACCAGCCCATCCAACCCTGACACGCCTGGATCCATAATTTCATACCCATAGTTCCTCCACCCCACCCGAGTTCGACATACACGCATACCATCCATTGTCCAGTTGTTATTGCAACCATGACACACACCTCCACACATTTCCCTCTCCCCAGTGTTAGGGGCCCTACACGTATGTTGTCCCAACCCATGTATTTTCAGGCTCTCCCACCATTTAGTCCTTGAACATACCTGCCCTTGCTTATGTAATGGTTGGAGGTCCAATCATCCTATCAATTCTTGGGTAGTCCCACGAGGGACTACACTGTCATTGTTTGTAAAGTAGACTTAGCTGATCGACAGTGTTACTCCCACTGGTAGTATCCTGCCTGTGGTGTGAGTAGCAGTGCTTTGCTCACTCCTGCCCAGCTTGATATGACATATGCTGACAGTGCTATATAATACTGGAGTTGCTGTTGATTCCCTTCTCATTCCTTTTGTATGCTTTATTGTTATGACATTCAGATTATATATATATATATATATATATATATATATATATATATATATATATATATATATATCTGTACATACTTATATACATTTCCTTTGCTGGGCACACACTCAGACTTGCTTACTGGTACTTATATATGTTTACTACTGCTTATTTGTGCTTACACCTGCTTACTAGTGCCTTATTCATTATGACAGTACCACTCTGATCTAATGAAATTTAGTTAAACATTTCATGCGGTACTCCAATTCACATTTACATGTTATTATGTAGGTTTTACAGCAAAACGACATTCCATATGGAAAATGATATGTGCTATTGTTGGACTCGAACCATGAATGCCTGCTCATTAGGCAGATGCTCTAACCACTACACTATTGATGTCAACATTCATTCTGTATGTTTTTCTCTTTTTGAATGATTTTGATGTGTAAGCCTGGCTAAGCATGGGGCAGCGACGTGCAAACACACTGCGATTTGCTTACACTATTGATATTGCAGCAATACAAATGTAAAATAGGGACATGGGGAATCTAATTGTGAAAGTTCTAGGGACGGGGCTCAATATTCCACTATGTGCTTGTGTGTTTACTACTTCGATTTTATTTCAGTGTTCATGGACACTCTTGTATGCTTAGCATACATTTCGGTATCCACGGACACTGAATTACTGGCTTACTATTAGAGGCGGGCTCTAATAGTAAGTATAGTAGGTTGTGCAACTGTGGGGGCATGTTTACGCCTCCGTAGAGCACTTGTACATGCCCCCTGCACTCGCACACGTTTCCTGTGCACGTCGAGGGTGCAGCAGCATTTCCTCATAAATATTCATATGGCACTGCTGCACCATCTGTAATGAGGACACTCGGCGCAAGGCTAAAACCGTCCTTGCGCCGAGCTTCATTAATACCGGGGAATATCTGTTTGTCTGCACTCAAAGTACTGCACATTCTGTTAGCACATTTTATTCTTTTCACTATTCTTGACTAAAGATTATCTTCACTGATTAAAAGTACATTCACTGAAACTATATGCAAAATGTGAAGACTTACTTTAATATGGCTGCATTTCTAGACTTATGCAAAGACAATACTGTATTTTTGTCTAACAAACTACATTTAAATGATATCTGATGTTACATTATACTCAGCCAGAAGAAGTAGCAGACCTGCTGGCCAATAATTCAGCTTAGATTTCACCCCCTTTTCACCTCGAGTCACTCCCCATGAAATGCCCCAACCATTCCTTTGCCTGTCATCACAACAGAACAGGTCTTCACTGCACTGGCTAAAGCTAGAAACATGGCATCAATGGGCCTTGATGGAATCCCATGGTACCTATTAAGTAGCTAGAAACATGACCTAGTAGACTCACTCTGCTCTCTGTTTAACTACAATCATAGGTACATAGGTGTGTTATACCAAACAGGAGAGGATCCAGGACCGAACCCTGTGGGACTCCACTCATGACTGGTCAGCAGTTTGACTTGGAGTCAATTACTTTCACACTGTCAGTTCTACCTGTGAGCCAGTTTGCAAACCACCTAGTGATATAGAGTTTGATGCCTAGCTTAGTGAGTTTTTCTATGATTCCTGAGTGGGGAATGGTGTCAAAGGCCTTGGCCAGATCAAGGTAGGCTGTATGCATCACCTTGCCTTCATCCACAGCTCTGATGACTGATTCAAAGAAGTTAACCAAGTTGAGCAGACATGATCTACCCTCCAGGAAACCGAACTGTGTGGGATCCAGAGTTTGAAGATTCCCTATATCCTTGTTTATTAGGTCCATAATGATGCGTTCCATAGCTTTGCATATCAGACTCATCAGGCTAATGGAGCGATAGTTTCCAGGGTCAGCAGTCGCTCCTCCTTTGTGGAGAGGGATGACTGCAGCAGTGTGCCATTTGGTAGGGACAAAGCCTAAGGTGAGGCTGTGATTGAACAGGACACACAGCTGAGGTGCCAATTAACTCTGTAGTTCATGTAGAACACAACAGCAGTAATACTGGGTGCCTGACAATCTACTTGTATTGTGACTGGTCCCTTGGGGGGAGAGAGGGGTAAAGTTGGCACTGAATCTGTCGCCCAGTATATTGGCAATATCTGTTGGCTTGGTATAGGAGGTACCATTGTGCAGTAGCTCATAGCAAATCTGGGTATTGCCGTGGAAATTCTTTGCATAATTATAGAAGGCTTTGTGGTTGTCTTTACTATCTGCAACAATTCTGTTTTTATAGATAGCTTTAGAGGATTTGATGAGGGATCTCAACTTTTTGTTGAGGCTGATAAGGGAGTTTTTCCAGTCTTGGGACTTCACCTTATTCCACATCAGTTTCCTCCTTCTTTTGCAGAGTTTGTTTATGGCAGGGGATCACCAATTTGGCTTCCTTTTTTTGGAGGAGAGCATCTTGGTTCTATTGGGTATGGCGAGATCCATGCATTTGTGTACATGTTCTTACAGTGTATCGGTGTATGATTCTGCGGTCATGCAACTGATCTCCATTTGCATGGGTGCCGCGAAGTTGGCCACCTCTGTTTTTAGGAGCCCAAAGTTAGCTTTGGAGAAGTTTTTCATGGTGGTTACCTTTGTGGGGGGGATGTTGATTTCCAAGGTGATTAATTTGTGGTCAGATCTAACCAGGGAGGAGTTGACTATTGGTGTAGAGCAATGGTCACCCATGTTAATAATGACCAGGTCAAGGATGTTGCTACCTCTAGTGGGGGTAAGAGCAAGCTGAATTCCAGGAAACATTGGGCAAGTGTATTGGTACATGAGTAGTTTTCCAAGTTAATGAAGGGGTAGTTGAAGTCACCCAGAATGAGTGTTAAGTTGGACCTTAATATTCTCCAGGTTGCTTAAGAACATGGAGTATGAGTCTTGGGACATGGTTGGGGACCTATAGCAGGCTGCGACCTGAATTGCTGTCTTACCCAATGTTAGCTGCACCTGAAGTCTCTCAGATGCATTATGCTGAGCTACCAGTCTGGAGGAGTGTGCATCCTTTATGAATATGGAAACACCACCGCCTTTGGAGCTTCAGTCCAAGTTTTGGGGCCGAAAGGTGTGAAATGAGTTATAGCCTGGTAGTGCAGTTGTGCTTTGTGCTGCCTTGAACCAGGTTTCTGTTACAGCACAAATGTCAATGTGCTCCATTTTAAGGAGTGCTTCGAGTGAGTGCTTTTTGAGATTTAGACTTCTAGCATTGAGCAGCATGACCCTCAGATTCCATTTGTTTGTAGCTGTTATGGTGGTAATTTGGTCTTTGGAACACTGCCTAAAAAAGGCACTATAGGGTGGCAAGAGCCTTGGCCAGTATCTGGAAGCCCAGGGGTGACAGATGCAGTCCTTCTCTGGCAAAGCATCGAGGTCTGTCAGTCATGTCATCCCAGGCATACAGATACTGGATCCCCTTAGAATGACACCAGAAACTTAGCCAATTGTTGAAATGAATCATTTTCTGCTTCTACTGTGGAATCATTCTGGGTGATGGTTGGATGCTGCTCAGGGCTAGGGTCATACCCGCCTGGGCTACATAATCTGAGAGCTCTTCCATGTCTCTTTTCATATCATCTGGGGAGGTATGTCTCAGGTCATTTACACCCACATGTGCAATGACAGAGTCATATTTGTACCTGTTGTTGAGGGACCTGAGTGCATACATTATGGGGCAGATCCTAGTGCCTGACAGGCAGCTGACTATTACTTTCTCCTTATTCAACCTAGTGAGTGGGACATCAGTGTGCCTCACTATTGAGTCACCTATGACTAGTGTGTTGGGCATGCTGTTTTGCCTTAAGGGCTTTGGTTGAGTGGCACACTGTTTAGGAGAGTTATGTGTCTCGTGATTAGTGTTGCGGTGGTCGAGTGCATTTTTGCCTTGGAGGACTCTGCTGTTTGGGTAGATTTTTTTTGAGATCCTCCACAAAGGTGGGTGTGCAGTTTGTGTTTTTATGTGAAGGCAGTGCTAGCATGTGTTCTGGAGGGCTATACGTCCCATGTGGTGTGGTGCAACTATTGACCTTCTCTTCTTGACCATCTATTCCGGTCTTGGCTGGAGAGTGCGTGGCTTCCAATTTCAATATATAAGTGCATCTCTTGCAAGTCTGAGTGTTGGGAGGTAAGAGGAGAGGGTTGTCAGTGTACTTGAGACAGTTGCTACATTGCCTCAGGATGCCCAAGTTCACCAGGTTAATAGGAGAAAGCACAGGGAACTGACCATTAGACATGCCTGGTGGGGTGGGCATTAATAAGTACTGGAGTTTCCTTGTCGAACGTTTAGTGCTGGTAGCACTTTTGTTTGCTACAATAATTGCTACAAGAAGTCTGGTAAAGTGCTAGATTAATAAGCTAGTAAAAGTGCAGGAGAGGAGAGAACTAGTAGATCTAAGGGAAAATTTGAAGAGCAGACTTTGACACTGCTCAGAAGCTTACAAACAGTCCTGGATGCAGCAAATCTGTGTCTGGATTAGACTAGTTACAGGAAAGGGAGGAAAAGCACAAATGTGAGCTTTTAAACCAGAAAGTTGAAAGAGACAGAAAAACTGCCCAAAAGGCCAATATGCTACAATTTCTGGGCCAGAAACTAATCCTCTTGTGGTAGATAGGCTACCTAGTGCTTACCACTCCCACTGATAAGCTAGAAGGCTTCCCTCCAACACAGAAAGGCTTGGGGGGGGGGCTCAAAAGCTTACAACAGTCCTGGATACAGCAAATTTGTATCTGGACTGGACTAGTTACAGGAAAGGCAGGAAAAATCTTAGAATTTAGAATATTTTTTTACAGAAAAGCAGTTAAAGCAGCACTAAAAACAATTCAAGTGTAGTGCAAGATAGCACACTTAAGTGTGTAGCAGTATTAAAGCAAATACAGTTTAAATAAATTCAGTTTATTCAAAATGTATTCCGAACTGAATTAAATTGTTGTTTTATTCAACTATGAACAGTTAAAAAGTGCCAAAAAATATACTTATCAGCTGAGAAGCACACTCAGTCAGAACATAAGGAGATTGCAGCAATGTTTTTTTTTTAGTAAAGTGGAAAGGGAGAAAGAAGGAGCAGAAGATAATTCAAGGTTAACAAACTAAGTGGGTTGGCCTTCTCAAATGTTCTCTCTGTGTTAGGTAGAATGAGCTAATGACACTAGACTGGGAGGAGTGTCCCAGATCAAATGTACAGTAGGGGTGGGCAACTGCAAAGCCACCAAGCAGAAAAACAGAAGTGAACCTTTAAAGTTTTAAACAGATAAAGGCATAAGAAGTCTCTAGAGAATGCTTTTAACTGCAAGCAAACCAGTTATATAATACACTCCTTGGCAGGAAATCAGAACAAACAAACACAAACCGATGTTTAACAAGTGGAGAAAATTTCCAGTTATTACCTCACACACTGTGAAACTAGCTAAAAAAGATTTACAAACAATGTGACAGTAAAAACCTTATTTATCAGGCCCTGTGAGGCAGAACATTTTAGTACAACCGTGCAAATTAGTTTATAGCTATAAAATACAGTAAAAAGCATACAGCAGACAATAAAAGTGCTATAAATATCTATAAGCAATAACTAGTACAAATAAGCAGAAAACAGCATATTTAAAGTTATATATCACAGATCAGAGTTTTGCTCATTGCCCTTCCCCTGATTAGCAATGTGTAAAATGGCAGAAACACTCACAAGGTAACCGCTCAAGTAACAGAAAGTTGAAACTTGAAACAACTTTAAAAAAGGCTCAAAAGAACCAATGAGATGCTTACTCCAAGCCGTAGTCCAGGTATCTACAGGCTTTGCCTCAGTAGAGTGGAGCAAGGGACAGTAACAGTCATCCCTTTGCACAAGGGGGGACCATCAATGGACCCAGCAAACTACTGGCCCACAAGTTTGACTAGCCTCATGTGCAAGGCTATGGAAAGGATAATCATGGACCTGATTAACAACAGCATATGATATCTCCAGACTCTAGACCCAGCCAGTTCAGCTTCATTAAGGGAAGTTCCTGCTTGCTCAGTCTGGTGGTCTTCTTTGAGAAGGTCACCAAGGCCGTGGATGAGGGTAAGATAGTGCATACTATCTTACCCTCATTCATGGCCTTGGTGAGGGTAAGATAGTGCATACTGCCTACCTTGACCTGGCTGAAGCATTTGACACAATACCCCACATGGGTATTATAGATAAAATCACAAAGTTGTGCATAAACTTCTATGTTACTAGATGGATAGCCAAATGTCTCATGGATAGGACACAAGTTGCTAGAGTGGGGGAATCCACATCCACAAGAGGCTAGTCACAAGTGGAGTACCATACGGCTCAGTGCTGGGCCCCCTCCTGTTTAGGACATATTTTTCAGATGTCAAGGCAAATGTAGATGACCTTTAGCTGATCAAGTATGCTGATGACTGCAAGTCAGGGACAATCACTGACTCCCCAAACGATGCTGATATTCTACAGAGATATCTGACGCAGACTAATGATTGGTGGCACAGCCATGAACTTAAACTTAATGCAAAGAAGTGCATAATAATACTCTTTGCTCCTGAAAATTACAGCATTGATTGCACCCCCCTAATAGGGGCCCCAGTGGTGAGAGATCTGGGTATGCAGATAGATACTAATTTGAACCTTGACCACCATGTGTCCACAGTGGTGAGGCAATCTTTCTATGTGACACAGCTTTTAAGTAAGGACATGGCATCCAAATCTAAGGATGTCATAGTACCACTGTACTCAGCCCTCATCACACCAATAATCAAATACAATGCACATGCAACAGTTGGAGCATCCTTTGAGGTTTCTCAACAAAAAATAACCACCATGTCATATGTGGACTGATTAAAGACCCTATCACTGTATTCAGTTTCCTACCAATTACTGAAATATGATCTGTGCCTGACCTACAAAGTGATCTCTGAACCAGCCCTGATAAAAATGTTGTATATTCGCAAAACTAACTGCACAAGGATTACCCACTCCAGAAATCTAAACCTGATCTCTGACTTGATAGAGTATGTCAGAGACAGATGTGTCCCAGAGATTTCCCCTCCACTGGAATAAGCTTCCCATTTATGTGAAGTAGAGCCCTTCCCTGACCATCTTCAAGTGCAATCTGGACCAGGGAATGTGAAATTGCAAATTCACATTTGGGGTGGCACCCTTATGGATCGAGACAGTCTGTAAAAATTGTCAAAATCCTGTTTGCTGACCCTTGTTATCTTTCCCCTAGTGATAGAAAATTGTGCACAATCTGGGTAAAACTGGCTAGGCTTGTAAGGGCTCTTGACCCTTTAACCTAGTAATCTGTTATGAACCTATACATTCAGTATTATTCATAGTGTACTGTTCCCTATTAACATTTTTCACAGTTAGAACAGTATTATTACTAATAGTACTAAATCTAGTCAAAGTATATTTACAAGTGATACTTTACAATTACCAGCGTATGACACAGCCTTTACCACAGGTTTAGACTGATCATTTCTAAACAGTTTCATTGCATAACAGTCTGTCCCTCTAACAGTGCAACAAAATGTTCAGCATGTTGGGGTCATTCTGAAATTCCTACTTTCTAAATTAACAGACAAAGCCCCTTAAAATATATCAATGGCAAATATTTCTGTTATTTCACTTTTAATATGTCAACCCTTAAGATCTAACCATATATTAAATACATGCCTCAGATTACATAACTGATATCTTACTGATTTGTTAGTAGAAAATATCCAACTATGCAACTTTTGATCAGGTGTCTAGAAGGTAATGCCAGCTCAAGTTAACAGAATGTTTTAGAATTTTTTCATAGCCTTGATGTTCAGTCCCTTTCATGTCCTTGAAAACCTGTAAAGGCTTATCATTTTACTGGGTTGAGAGACTTAATTAGTGGCATTCCTCCTCATGGGTGTACAATTTCAAGGCCTCAAGATATGCCTCCAGACTTCCATCCTTCCTGGTTAGATGCTTAACAGGTCGAACTAACCTTGACATTGCCTTGGACTTGGCAATTGCCACCATCCTCTTGGCTACAGCAAAAGCAATAGTGTGAAGCAGTTACACCATGGTCATCATCTTGGCACAGAAGCAAATACAGATATACTCCATAACAAAACGTTCAACCCTTATCATAAGGTTGTTGTCTCTCCAAATTAGGGAAAATGTACTCTGATAAGGGTCTTTCAGGCAGTGGAAGGTATAAATCAGGATTATTTTTGGCATGGACAAATTATGACAAGTATGCCTGCTGCACCCACCATTGTGGTATAAAATAATACAGCAGAGACCATCAGTCCATAAAATAAAGCAGATTTGTTTAATGAACAGAAGAAACATTAGTTGTACAAACTCTTCTTGGGTATACAGGTGAAGCAACAGAAAATATATAAACTAAGTAAAGTACCTTTTCTGTTAGTCCTACAAAGAAAAAATAATACTTCATTCCAATTTGAATATATTCCAAAGCCACTTTCAACCAGTTTCCTTCTTTCGGGATTCTTAACAGGAGATGTCCAGATTTCCTTGTGTGATTCTGGAATGTCATCTCCTTTGCTGCAGCACTCTCCAAATAGCTGCTCTTCCAGGTATAAACCCTATATTTTGATGCCAACTTCTCTCACTAACATGGCTATTAGCCTTTTTATACACCATTTTATTGGAATAATTGCTTGTTAATAACAATACTTGTGAGAAACCTCTTTAGCTCTAATATAAACATGTAGATGTCTGTCTCAGACAATACTATTTTCACTATGCATGATAGTACTCTATTTACAACAGTTATTTACATTATTTTATTTAACTCTACATTATGCCACATCATAGAGTAGAAATTGCCACATTTAGTTACTACAAGCAAATAGTGGGTAGGAAGACATGAAAAAGAGTGAAACTGAAGTCTGATCAGTCAATGGGGAGGGCCTACCACTATGATTCTGAAGTGTTTACTGTTGTGAGTAGATAAGGGGCTTAAAACATAATGGGGATAGTGTGAGCTAGGTGGATAAAATCAAAATTAGTTACAGAGCAGTCTTACCTGGCAGGTCTCACAATTGTCCTCCTTTCTCCTTAAATAAAACTTGATTTCTCTGCTCCGGTTCCAATTCAAGTATGGTTATCCCACTGGAGTCAAGAATGTAATATATGCAGTTACTTCTTGGCCATAATGCAGAAATGTTATTTCTAATAAAACTGAATGTAAAATAAAAAAAATCCTGTAAAACAACAAGAGTAAAATGCTAGAGGCAAAGTAAGTACGCAACCTGTAAACCAAAAAAAAAAAAATGAAACAGTGACAGGTTAGTCTTATTGGGAAACTCTCACCATGAACCCACATTATTTTCAAAACAATTTCTTATGTATCTAAAGAGTGTCTTAGTTTTACTTTCCGCCTTAGGATCAAGCTAAGTTCATAATTAAACTAGAAGGTTTGGTAGAATAAATAAGTAATTTATTTAATATCCAACTGATTCTGTGACAAGGACAACTTTCAAAAGTTAAATAGAACCTTTTGTTTCTAACATGTCTTATGAATTTTTTCCAGCAACAAATTTAATGAACAATCAGGGACAAACAGCACAATCTCAAACATCATCTATGTATGCATCAATTATACAGAATAACAGCCATATAAAGAAAATATGACAGAATTCGTAAGTTAAAGTAAACAAACAAGCAAGAAAATGCTCTAGTATTCAGTAACCATAACATGCTTCAGAACAAATCTGACCATAATACTGAATATCCTTTGACAAATCTTCAGGAATGGGTTCCTATTACGTCAGCATTAAGGTTATTATGATTAGAGAACTTGCATAAGCCATTTATAAGTCTTCAAACTTACCTTCCTTTCTGATGTAGAATGGCATTAACCAAAACCCCAGATCTAACATTCAAAGAGTATGTGTTCTTGACATATACTAGTGGTGTCTTGAGCTTCAGCTCGCAGTGTTCGACTGCATTGGTTATTCCACACCAAGTAGCAATACTTTTCATTTTCTTTTCCACACCTTCAGTAGCACTTCATTCCTCCCCCTTAATATACCTTAAAGGTAAGTACTGCCAGAAATGAAGCCTTTTATACTGAGTAAACCCCAAAAGAAGCACATGTCTCCAAGCACTCAAAAACAGCTCTTCCCAAACTCTGCCAGTAAAGGGTTGTCCAAAATGCTGCTCACATTTAATCCTTTTAAGGAGGAAAATAGGCTCCAGTATGTTACCCAGTGTCTTATATAAACTGCAAAAGTAGTTATGGGATAACACAGTAGATATAGTAGGGTTAGGGGTAACACAGTACATACAGTAAGGTCAGGGGGTAATGCAGCAGATATAGTAGGGTTAGGGGTAATGCACTAAATATAGTAGGGTTAGAGTTAACGCAGTAGATATAGTAGGGTTGGGGGTAATGTACTAAATATAGTAGGGTTAGGGTTAACGCAGTAGATATAGTAAAGTTAGGGGGTAACACAGCAGATATAGTAGTGTTACAGGGTAATGCACTAAATACAGTAGGGTTAGGATTAAAGCAGTAGATATAGTAGGGTTAGTGGTTAATGTACTAAATATAGTATGGTTAGGGTTAATGCATTACATACAGTAAGGTCAGGGGTAATGCACTACATATAGTAAGATTAGGGGTAATGCAATAGATAGAGTAGGGTTAGGGGTAGCACAGTAGATATAGTAGGGTTCAGGGGTAATGCAGTAGATTTAGTAGGTACAATATGATTTCCATCCTGAATAGCTTCAGAAGTGGGGATTTTCCAAAAAACAATTCTCAGCTGAAAAACTGTCCTATCATATACCCTACCTAACAAATGGGCGGCCTTGTTCTTTACACAGATCTGACCAAAATATGTACTCATTCTGCAACCAACTGAGCAAAAATTTGAGCCTTCTTCCACCAAATATGTATTACATTATATTATTTTCTCCACAAACCTCCCTAAGGTAATATTTGTGTACCTGTTTGATTTTGCTCTCAGGGTCCCACACCTTCCTGTTGTCTGCAGCATTAATCATATGAATTGTGGAATTCAACACCATGCCTTCTGGTAACCTCCACATCAGATGAGGAATTCATCTTCTCTACTGATACTGTTTCATCCTTACATAATGCACTGTATTCTGGAACCAATACCATCTTCTTGCAACAGAGAATTGACTTATGCCTCGAAATATGGATAAAGTGAGAATACCAAACAATGTCATAAAAATCCTTCTGTACCTTTAAGACTCCACAGTCAGCTACAAAATCTGAACATTTCTCACTATGAACAACATTCTTGGTAGGATCATTCTTTTCACAGCTGACATTCTGGCTGAAAAAATGAAGATGCAGTTGTTTCCACTACTCAACAGTAAGCATGCAGTCAGCTAATAGAAAATCCATATTTAATCAAGGATTTTTCCCATAATCCTATTGTAACATGATTCCCCTAAAACATTACTTGAGTACTGCACTGAGCCCTAGCCTCTGTTTGTAATCTTTAACAATAAGACCTACTTTATATAAAAGGAAACAACTGGCTTATCTTTATTGAGATGTAGTCCAGTGGCTTGCCAAAAAGAGTAAAATACACCAAGATCTACATTACCATTTTTTCTTAATTAATATAAGACACAGTCACTTAAAAAACATACATTAACACTGCTTATTTGCTGGCCATTGAAATCCCCTGATTCCTATGGTATTGTTTCAAATAGGAACTAAGAGTCAGAACCACTAAAAGTAGCAGAACATAGATGGGGGGCAACTTGGGGGGTGGCACTCCTACCCATTTCAAAAGATATAAAAATGCCACCCATTCGAGACCACTTCAGCTATCAGCTTATAATATGAACTTGCATATGTGGACAACACATCTTGAGCAGCTAATGCATGGTGCCTGTGAGTACATGGTAATAGTCCACTATTTCTGGTTTGTGGAAGGCATGGAATTTTAAGCATGGATGGATGACTGGCAGTGTCAAGGCCAATAAAACTCACCCCATAACTATCAATTTACAATAACAGCCTCTTATATATGCACAATTACTAGAGATGGCCTGCACCTCTTTCCTCTTGGCTTCTGTATATTGGACAGGACCTATTCCTCTCCCTCAGTATCTTTTTTAGGCGAGGCCATTCTCCTCAAATTACCTACTTAACTAATCAAAATCAAGACTATATAAAAGTAGCACTTCTCAATACTAGAATCTTAAACAAGAAGCCACACTCTGTATATGCATTCTAACACTTGAAAACATAGATATCTGTGTAGTTATTGAAGCAGGGTTTCAGAAAAGCAATAGAACCCCCATAGTGCAGGGTTTCAGTGCCTAAAACTCGTCATCATCATGGAAAATAATGGTATTATTGGAAGGTGTGTCTCTGTATTCCTATGAAGCCATCTCACCATCAGACTCTTAAGCCAGAACAGTGACCTTGTAGCGCTCCATATTATTTTCCCAGTAAATAGAACTCTATAACATATCATAACCAACTACTTTACCCCTACATCTCACATGCAGCCCACAAGACATATTTAGATAAACTTGCATCCATCCCTACCAAGCATAACACTTTTTTCTTTGAAGACTTTAATAATCCCACCGTTAACTGGGAAAGCTACACCACCTCAAATAAATATGCACAAACATTCATGATCTAGTGTTTTAAAATACTGGACCTGGTTCTCATTACTATTGTCAATCTATGTTCTGCACCTACAGTTACACCATCACTGGTTAAATCTGACAGAGTTTGGTAACACTCTCTTTGAAGGTAAAACCTGACTTATTACAAAATTGTCTTTAGAGACTACTCTAAGGCAAACCTAATCCAGTATTGATGACCCGATGAAATTTAAGCACCCTTCTCCCATCAGTCACATGTTGCCACATTTGAGAATGATTCCCTTGACCACCTCAAAGCATGCATCAAAGCATCTGTCCACATAAGACAAATACAATGTGAAGTTCAGGAAAAAAAAAACTTCAGTGGAACTCTAGTAGAAACAAAATATGCAATAACAAGAAGAAAAATATAACCCATGAAAGCAAAAGTAATACTCTATAATCTGCAGATGAACTTAAGATAAAAAATGAACTCAGAAATGAGAATTGCTACCTCTGACAAGAACAATTACAAAGCCTTTTTCAGGCAAGTCAGAAACCTTACTCTTCATGCCCAGCAATGCTCTGAGCAAATACATAGCAACAACTCATACTCACGCCTGAGGACATAGCCCACATATTAGGGGACAAATTCAGCTCAAACTTTACTCCACTATCCCTTCATAACTTTCCCTAATTTACTAGCGCGCCCATACCATCCCCTCTGATCACCTTTGAGCATCTCCTGAATGCTCTGTATATCTAAAACATTTGTTCCATATGTCTTGATAATGTGCCAGACTGCCTTCTCATTAGCACCAGACACTGATGCATGAGGTACTAACCCTATTCAACCTAAGACTCTCCACTGGATTTGTGCCAAATTAATGCAGAACTGGATGAATCATCATGGTCCACAAGGGAGAATCCACTACTGATCCAGGACACTATAGACCTATAAGCCTCACCTGTCTTATCTGCTAAGTAATGGAATGCATAATTATGGTACTATTAACAAGGGAGTCTACAAGCCCTGGACCCAAGCCATTTTCAATTTGTTAAAGTAGATCCTGCCTCCTGACCCAGGTGGGTTTCTTTGAACATGCCACCAATGTATTATACTTGGACAAATTGGTTCCCACTCCTTTCTTTGATCTGGCCTGGGCCTTTGTTACCATCTCATATTTTGACATTATCAACAAGCTAATCAAAATAAATGTAAACCCCTTATGTTACCCACTGAATAGCAAAATGTCTAACTGGCAGAACCCAAACTGTTAATGTGGTTGGCTGTTGTATTCAAAAAGAGTAGCTACCAGCAGTGACCCAGAGACATCAGTCCTACTACCACTCTGCTTGGGTATTTATTTCTTTGATATCAAGGCTGACATCAAGGACCTGTGGGTGACTGAGTTTGTAGCTGTCAAAAAAGTTCCATCTGTCTTTCAAATTCTTCAGGAGGGAATAACATGCACCAATAAGTATTGACTTGACCATAGCCTAAAATTAAATGTCAGAAATGCAGCATTCTGTCCTTAGCAAAACTGGGTAACCACACACCTACGACATAGGTGACACACCTTTGAAAGTTGCCATTAGGCAATTTTGTTGACAATGAGCTATCTTTTGATCACCATATTATAAGGAAATCATTTTACCTTGCCAGACTAATCATCAGGGTTATTTTTTCAGGATCTAAGGAAGTTATCCCTCTCTATTCCTCCCTCATCTGGCTCATAACAGATTACAAGGGGCCATTTGGAATGTACTAGTAACAACATATGACCTGGGTTGTGAGACCACAGCATTTTCTCATTAAAATAATCATTGACATGTCTTTCTTGAGCTATACAGACTGCCTAAAAGCACTCTCTTGTCTTTTCTATTTCCTCCATATTCTTGAGAGGTGGCCTCTGTCTAACCTACTGACACCCAAAGGATCCAGTTCTACGAGACCTCCAGTACATCTACAAAATTAATAATACCTTTGATACCAGCTCAAGAAAACTTAACTTCCACTGAAACATAAACATGACCTGATGGTTAGAAAGATATATCTCCGAGAAGCCTTTTTGGATGTAAAACAAAGTAGCTCCCTGTTTCCGTTTAAGTGTAACCTGGATGAATTTATGGGCCATTGTAAATAAACCTTGGGTCTGACTCTTCAATCCTTCCTTGAAAGGGGTCAAAATTAGGTGCAATTTAGTCATATCAATGAGAACCTATTAATTAGGGTACTGTGACTAGGCTACTAATGGTCCTCTGGATTAAAAACCTAGTATTGACCTATGACCTTATGAACTTAAAGTGTTAGCTACCCTGTACATGTTTTCTTCGTTTGTCTCCCAAAACTCCAGGATTTCAGTGCAGTTAGCAACTGTGAGAGTAGTATCTCATCAAGCAAAATATATATACATTTCTGAATCATACTGCCATATTGTTTACCAATATCTACATTCACCATTACTTTAATTTTAATAATATTGCTCATTTTCATTTAATTATTTAGTTATTAGCATGTCATACAGGTCTTGATAACTGAGCATCTGAGTCACCCATTTGCAGTGAGTGGTTCATAGATTTGTCTACAAGTCCCAAGGATAATCCCTGGGATTTAGAAACAATCTTCCACCTTATCACAAAGTGGATATGGCACATTACAATTCAGATTTATCTGGATCCCATGTCTAAGTCATATTACCATCAATCAGTTGCTGTGGGGAGTTCTTAAAATAATTTTACTTTGAGTTTAGGAAGGACAAAAAAAACATGCTTCATTCTAAACTATGCTGCATATGAGATTTAACCTTAAGATTGGACAGACAGGTGGGATTGTAGATGTTTATATCAGAAAACATCAGTATAGGGTTAAAGCCTCATTATCACTGCTATATCCTTTAAAACTGAATTCTTTGAGTAACCCCCTCAGTTTTGCTTTTAAGATGCCCATTTAAACTTGTGATTGCTTGTAAGTCAGAACTTTCAAGCTTTTAGGTCAAAATTTAGGGGTTAAACCAAAAAATAATAATGGAGAAATGCCTTAAATTATGGACAGCCTTGATATGGAGGCAGATAAAAGCAGAACACTCCTTAGACAGTCACTGTTCAACCTTGTGGGTCTGAAAATGAATCCTTACAAACTAAATGAGTGATCTTAGGTAATATTTGCAAACTCACCCCCACTTAAGTAATATTTGCAAACTCATCCTCACTTTTTTGACTGTTTTGAGTCTAGGGTTCCCAGAAGGCATATAGTCGGGAAAATAAAACATTTATTTTCCATTTTAAATGCACTGTTGTGTCCATTTACATCATTCACATGCTTATCATTTAAACAATATACCAGATAGGCCTTTCCTAGGAAAGTATTAGTGTCTTGATACTGTGTACTGCAGTTATGACAAATGTGATAGAACTATATCACAAGTAGAAAACCCAAAATGTATCCATCAGAATGTAGTAATTCCCAAGGAGGAAGCCCATATGGCCTTGCATTAAAGCAAACTTGTCACAGACAATCTAGCTCCAGCCACAACTGGAGACCCTGATACATTTTTATATACCAAGCAAAGAATAATTGCAAGATTTTAACTCGGTTTCAGATCAAGAAGAGTGTAACAAAGCAAAAATGATCGTTTAATGTTATAGTAATTCTACAAGACAGTGTTGTAGGATTCTAGCAGTACCATAATTCTTTTTTGAACAGGAAAATTGTTCCACTATGTAGTGCCAGGTCTACCTGAAAGGATCGAAGACCCAGATACTCCAATAACAAATCATCGAGACCATAACAGTGAAACCCTGGTTCATCGAACCCTCACAATAAGGAAACCTGGAGCATTGAATGGTAAACATTGCCAGAAGTCCAGTCTGTACTTAAAGGAACCGTTCTCCCTTTAATTGCAACTTCAAGAAATCTATATCAGCAGTTTTAAATGGAGATCATGGTACAGTGAGGATCAGGAAATTTACCCTTTTCTTACTGTAGTGCGATCTTGGAGTTGGTGTGTATATAATTTAGAGGGGTTGTGGGGTCACGGGGGCTGTAGGGAGGCTTGTCCACCTGCAAAACCACTGATACAGATTTTTCTGTTAGTTGTAGTTAAAGAGAACTGTTCCTTTAAGTGCAGACTGAACTTCTGGTAATGTTTATTGTTCGATGATTTGGGTTTCATTATTGTGAGGGTTCGATGAACCGGAGTTTCGCTGTTATGGTCTTCATGATTTGTTATTTGAGTATCTGGGTCTTTGATCTTTTGACGTAGACCCATAGTGCCTTATAGATAACAAATCATTAGTTTTTATAAATGTTACTTACAGGCATCTTTACTCTGCTGGTCTTGCTGATGTAGATGCTGGGATATACCGATTACACCTTGATTGACCTGATGACCTATGGTATTAACTGAGTCAAAAGATTTATCTCTGTTTCAGAAACAATCATCCATCTATAATAATTCATTCTGAGTTTGTAGTTCTTTTGCCTGTCTAACTGAAAATAGTCATTCTATTTGAAAAGTGTTCTTTTACCTTCTGGTAGCAGATATATTTTTATTATCGTTGAAGAGTCAATAAACATGGAAGACAAGGTTTTTACATGAGTATTATACTCCATAGGAATACAGTTGTCTCCTCTTATGTTGCAAATCTGATAAGCAAGGTCATTGCCTGGCCACTGGTTGGAGCTATGGGACCAAGGGATTGAGGTTCACCTTCCATTTCAAGGGTTGCTTTGGATCTTTTGCCCAGGTATTATGACACAGAGTGCATAAATGGCACAAAATCCTGACCCTTAATCCTATCGGGTGTACTGACATATTAGTTATCCCATCTTCTGCATCTGTTCATTGCATTCTCTTGTCAGTTTTTGAAGTTAAATCCACAGGGATTACCTCTAATGTCATCTGTTGCAGTATGACTCTATGTTGTGTCTCAGGATAAAAACAATTAGCATGGCAGAGTGATCCAAAAGAGCAATTTTAATCACCTATATTTTTCCAATAAAAGCTTCCGTAAAATCTTTGATTTATGTATTTATTTGTTTCTTTGCTTCATTGTTTATTTGTTGGAAATTTCTTTGTCAAGTAGTTTAAAGTTATGTTCTCTTTAGATAAATTATGTAATTGATTTAGAGAAGTTTATCATGATATCCTTCTACTAAAACATGAGCATCCAGAGACAGGTAAACTTTCATGAAATCTGTTTTTACGTTGCTGAGTCGGTGTAT
>NC_056745.1:387195816-387225816 GCF_019279795.1 Protopterus annectens | reverse complement strand
AATATTTACTTACAATGTACAGGTTATGTCTGCTTTAAATGATGTGCAAACAAAACATATTACACAATGCTCCCAGCCAGTCATTTACTTGCTCGCCTTCTCTATTTTGTTAAATCCTTTGCTGCTAAAGAAAGGTGAGCACATGTACAATTTTTCTTGGGATAAAATTAGCTATAAAGTAAACAAAACTTGATTTCATGCATTGTGAGTAATGCAAAAATAGGTTTTGAAGAGATACAAGGTGAGTAATGGCTTAATTTGGAAAGTGCTGCACTTTGTCAATTTTTCTAAGAACAAACATATGACAGATGATGATGTAATTTATAAAATAATGAAGATAGTATACTTTTTAATTTTTTATGAAGTTGTGTCCTCTGACGTATAACTCACAGGACTGTACATGCATGTATGGATGTATTTATGCATGCATGTATGTACTGATGCAAATTTATTTTTCTGAAGAGCAATATGACTGGCTTGAGAATATAATTTTCTGAGCAGTGATTTTTTATTGTTTTTATTGACTAGAAGACTAAGCCATGCATTACCGTTTTGTATCAACTTTTTTTTTTTTTACTTTTCATTAACAAAAAACAATACTGCATTCTTCAGATATATGGAAATGATTTATTTATTGAGTAGACTGAAACACTTTTTTTACCTGATTTATCCCTAACATATATTTCCCTTTTGAAGATTTGTATGTTGGCAAGAAAAATTATATAAAATCAGTCCAATGAGTTACTGCAATTTGTGCTACGAACATTGGCAGTTATTCAGATGTTCCAGTAGTTTCTGTTTACAGTATTCCTCTTGATAAATGTTTTTGTAAATGGACTAACAAAATTTATGAGGTCTGTTTTTTCATTGTTGTATACAGGTGCACCATACTATTTTTCAAATACTGCATATTTTTATTGTATGACAGTTTGTACTTTAGACATTCTGTACTCTGTCATGTCCTTTACAGTGGACAGCACTGAATCGTTGTTGCTTTTTTATTTCATTCTTTTTTCTTTGTCTTCTTTTTATAAAGCTGTTGATAAACTGATTTAATGGGTAGCTTGCCTATGAATAATCTTTCAACACATTTTAGGTAGTTAGCACCAAATGCTACATTAAAAAGTCGCAAAGTCTAGCTTCCTTTAAGATTAATAAGGCACTCTCTCTCTCTCTCTCTCTCTCTCTCTCTCCAGTTTCTCTTTCTTTCATTTCTACTCATGTCAAGAATACTGTATTTCTATAATTAGTGAAGTTTATAAAAACTGTTATTCAATTGAATAGGTGAGAGTACTGAATGAATCTGTACAGATGCAGTAAAAATGCCTGCTGAGCAAATTTGAGTAGAGATAGATTAAGAGTTTGTTTGCTCAGAAGATGGTGTAAGATATGATAAGGCAAATTAAGCTATACTCTGCTTACTAAGCAAACTGTTGTGTAAAACTTTAACCTTATGCCCACCAAATGATTGTTTTCCTGTCTTTTCTCTGTCACATAGTCAAATACTGTGATTTCTTCTTTGTGCACGTTTATAGGAAGGCATACAATCTTTGGATTTTTATTTGGTCATAAATAGCCTGAGAAATGCAATTCCTTTGTGTTTTGCACTAGAAATAAAGGAGACATGAAAAACATTTAAAACACAAATAATGACCATCAGGTGAAAAGTAGGATTTACTTCAGTGCACTGTTATCCATAGTTTCAATTCAAAAAGTGATCATTTTTTATCATTTTACTTTCAGTTTTTTTTTCTTGAAAAAGGAGATTTTGTTTTAAGTTCAGCAAAAAAAAAAAAAAAAAAATATATATATATATATATATATATATATATATATAGTTCCCCTTCAGAAGACTGAAACATCATAAGCTCGAAATTCATAAGCCTGAGACCAAAAGCCTGAAAACTCAAAAGCCTGAAACCCAAAAGCCTAAAAACACACAAAATACACATACTGACTTTAATGTGGCTTTGCTATTCTTAGTGCTGTGGTGGAAAGTTATGGGTTGGGTTCAAGTAAGTGTGGATTGTTTTTATGTTAGGGTTAGGGGCAGGTTAAGTGAGTTAGGGTTAGGGCACAGGTTAGGCGTGCATACGAAAGTGACAGACTTTTGGGTTGGGGCGGTTTAAGTGAGTTAAGGTTAGAGCACGGGTTAGGTGAGTGTGTGATAGTGACGGACCTTAGGGTTAGGGTTTGGGTTAAGGTAAGTGGGTAGATAGTAATGTCTTTGTACTGGCATATTAGCGTTATTTGTATTCTGTGTGTTTTCAGGCTTTTGGTTTCAGGCTTATGAATTTCGAGCTTATGATGATTCAGTCTTCTGAAGGGGAACTATATATATATATATATATATATATATATATATATATATATATATATTATATATATTTCCACAAGCCTAACCAAACTGTCCTATATTTCAGACATCATATCATAGTCAATAAGTACTTTTCATTCTTTAATGATAAGATGGTGTTTTTCTCTCAGATATATAGGCAAGATGTTCCATAAAAGTACCATCTTATTCTATCTCTATCTGTAGTATTAAAATTCTTCTAAGCTGTTGTAATTGCACTGTTTACTTTTTAGAATTCACTTACTTCCAAGTAAATTTAACTATAACATTCAAGTATCTCAGCATGAAAGCCTTGTACATTGTGATCTTGTCACAGCTAGCATTTTTGTAGGCAAGGTATTTAGGACCAATGTTTTATGTCTACTTTACAAGCAAGACACTCTAGTGATTTCCTTGTAAATTGCATTTGAATAATTTTATCTTAAAATATATATTACTTTTCTGAGTACAAGCACCACATTTTAATTTACTTAGATGCAAGATAAGCAAAGGAATCAGTACCACTCCCCCTATGGTTTATGGTTTTAATAATCTTAATAATAGATAGTGTACAATCTCTTTTTATATTTATTTCCATGGGAAGAAAAAGATAACTTATAGCCAATGAAGACTTTTGGATTTCTATATTCTTTATCTGGAAGAATGATTCTTAACTCTGGTGAGATTGGTATACACATTTTATTTTTTTTTAAATCATAAAGAGCATATTTCATTAGTTTAAACAATTAAATAAATTTTTGATTAGAAAGTTATTTCAGCTACCCATTTTTTTATTTATTAAGATTAGGTAAGGGTCTATCTCAATAAGTACTTTGATGAAATCAGCATATTTTAAAATGGTTATTTGTTTAATGACAATTTACCTTGACGAGCACTAACAATGAAAATTACTGCAGTACTAAGCCTGATGCTGATGAGCATTGAGGATAATGGAGTGTACTTTTACTATGAAGGTTAAGAAGCCTTTGACTTAAAATATTGATAATGAGAGTTGTAATGGTGAGCAAATGTAAGAGTAGTTTGCAGCCTTTTTCTAGTAATATTATTGCATTATTGATTTATTTTTTGCAGTCTCAGTGAGATTAGTATTTCTGTGCTTAATGTTTTGACATTAACCAGTTTTTGAAGGGGATTTGTTATGTCCATTGAACTTATACTGAAGAGGTTTGGCCCCAGACAGATACCTGAGGTATCCCTTTCCCCAATGCCTGAAGACTATGGATGATGTTATATATTTATATTAACCGTGGTTTTCTTGCATCCCTTTTCTGGAATAAAAGTGTAATATAATAACATGCATTTAGATGTATCACTTTATTTATTAACTTAACATGTTCTAGATTACTAACGTGCTTACTGAAATTAATATCACACTTCAACTCCTGCCTACCAGATTTCATATACAGTATGAAGTTTGAGATGAACTTATAAATATCCATTAACTGTGAGTTTTCTTCCCTGAACATGTATTGAGGGTCAGTAATGCATTTTACAACTTCTAATTCTTGCAGAAGAAAGTAGCCACACAGCTCTTAACTAGATTGTGGATTGTACTAAGAAAGCTGATGAATCTACAGTTTTCACATAACTGACTATCCGCTTTCTAAAGTGGCACAATAATGGCTTTTCTCCACTCATCTGGAACTAAAGTGCATACTCAAACAAAGGCATACATAGAGCTCTAATTATTTTCAGTTATAGGATCATTTCCTGGGATATTATCAATGTTAAGCCTTCCAATGTCTTGTGATATTATGTGTTTGATAACTGTAGTAGAAATGTTATTGATGTTTGTCTCTAATTTGTCAGAATCATAAGACTTACATCTATATATGGGAAGGACAATTCCTTGAAGTTTTGAAGAATTTGTCATCACTGATCTTAATTTACAGTGATGAAAGTGATAGCTATGACACTCCCTTGCCAACTAGGGCCTTCTTGCCATCTTTCAATTCTTGTACTGTGTTTATTTCCTTTTTATCTCTCCCATTTTCTGGAAGCTTGTAAACCTCTTTGTTTAGTTTTCTTTAAGTATTTTAATCTCATCCTTTATTATTTGTAAATTATTTTAACCTTAGCATACTACATATTTTCTGTTTTGTCCTTCCCTCACTTCCTTTGACAATCATAACCTTTTAGGTATCCTGTCTCTGCACTACAGAATATTTACATTTCAGTTCACTAAGGCTTTAAATGTTTCCCACATATAAGTATGGCCTTTTTATATTTTAATTAAATTAAATGTGTTTTTATAGTTTCATTAAATTATGTAGAGTCTCTAGAATCTATGTGTCATTTTTTTTTTCTTTTCTTCTGTGTTTTAATGTTTGGGTAATGCCACAAGTCAAAGTAGAAATTTGCATAATATTTCCTAAGTATAAACTTAGTTTTAGACTCTTTGTGTATACTTTCTTTTAACTGATGTACTACTTTGGACCATGTTATGGTTGTTTACTTTCTTTTTTTCTCTTTTTTTGTCCAGGCTATCATTATAATCTATCATCATACAATGGTTACACTCATAGCTAATAACTACAAGAGCATTCTCTAGTTTTAATATTGACTATCTATATTTGCAGATATGAAACTGCAATAAGTTTAAAGAGCATAGTCTGTGTCTTATCACGAATATCCACAAAGTTAAAGAGTAGAATAAAAGTGCCAAGAAAATGGATTTGGCTAAAATTGGTCTGCAGCACAGATGAGGTTGCCATTTTACACAATAAAGATCTACTGTTATATTTCTATGATGATTATTATGATGATGATGATGATGATTAGTTGATTTGGTATATGACCCAGAAGTGAAGGAATTCAGTCTTTGCACGATATTGAATAATAAGTCATGTTGGCCTAGTAAATGTGCTAGCAACCTTAAACTAGGTTTTATCAATAGTCATAAGGATGTGAACACTATTAATAATTATATTAGAGAAGTATCTTCTTGGGAAGCCTCCATTGTTCTGAATTTCAGCATTAATAAATGTTGTGTAACACATTTGGAAAGTCTACTATTAATCATTCTATCTGTTTAGATGCACCATGCCTAGCAGTAGTTAATGTATTTTCCTAAGACATGCATCAGGCGTGTTTCTCTCCAGGCCTCCACATAAAATGGGCTCTGTTCCAGTCAGACTTTCCTAGTAAACACATGTTAAATAAATAAATAAATAGTAAATAATGTACTGATTACTAACAAACTTACATTTGGGAAACATCTTGAAAACACAGTCTGTCAAACTATGAGACAATTAGGGATAATGTTAAAAAAATCTTATTACCAGAAATGGTGAAATTTTGCCTTTCTTATATAAGTCTTACATCAGACCATTACTTGAGTATAATAGCTCCTTTTTGTAATTATACAATGGGCCAACTTAAAAGCCTAAAATAGTACAGTATGTTTTAAGAAAATATTTTGGCATGAGAGATTGATTTATATGGAAAGATGTAAAACAAATTAAACATTGTACACTCAGTATTGTTATTATACTGTAGGTAAGATGCTCCTGGCCCTTAGGCCCTTTGCAAATACTACACTTCAGGCAATATTAAACAGCAAAAGCCATACAGATTTATCTTTTCTTTGTAATAGCAATCTCAAATTAAACACTGAAAAGATTAGAACAAGGATTAGACAGACATTTATAACTCTTAGAATTCCAGTACTATTAAATAGATTAGCTCCCAGTATGGAATTCAATTAACATGAAAAAATTAAATCTAACTTGGACTTATGGCTTGATGATTTAGTATATGATCTAGATTTGGTGGAATCAATATTTTTTATGGTCTTTGGAACCAAAACACTGCTGATTTTTTTGGGTAAACAGTAAAACTTGACTCCATGTCCTTGAAACAGTGATGTTTTACTTAACGTGCCATGATTGAACAACAGCATCATAAGGAAGTCTACCATACACGGCTCTGGAATTTAAAAAGAAATCAACACTTACATGAGAACCTGAATGCATAGGCATGCCAAGCAAAGAAGCAGGTGTGGCAACTACACTGTATTGCATCACCCCTGTTCTGCTGCTATTGTGTTCCATCCATTGAAAGCAGTAGAAATACCAGATCCTTTCATTTTTATACTGTGTAAATCAGAGTTACTCCACATTTATGGCAGCATACCCTTAAGCTTTTAAGAGTTGCTCATTCCTATGATTGTGGAATGGGAAAGGACAGTAGTTCAACAACAAATTCATTGATGGCAGTAAACTGCCAATACCATAGTGCATTTATTTGTTTGACTCTGTTAATGGGGCAGAACCTTCTGGAAGCAAATACCTCTTCCCGGGAACTATGCTGGGGCTTTATTCATATTTAGAGTGCATAAAATATGAGAATGGAAAATATGAATCTGGTTTACAAAATGAAAGGATCACAGCATTCAGAGGGTAATAAATAATCATATAGTACTATGAAGGCACACATACGGCATAGCCATGTTAAAAGTGCAGAAATGGAACGGTGTATGTGTGGTTGAGGGTATGGGTGTATATGTGTGTGTGTGTGTGTGTGTGTGTGTGTGTGTGTGTGTGTGTGTGTGTGTGTGTGTGTGTGTGTGTGTGTGTGCGTGTGTCTGTTTGAATATAAGCATTTGTATGTGTATGAGCATTTGTTGCCTGCTGGAGCAATGTGTTTGGAACCCTGTGTGCTTAGTTTGCCACTGTTATGATTTAGGAAGATATGAGACAGATCTATAGACAGTCCACAGTGGAAGACCAATGTGTGGGGTTGAACACAATTTATATATACATATATATATATATATATATATATATATATATATATATATATATATATATATATATATATGAATACAGTTAATGGAGTTTATTTTCTAAACCCTCTTTTAAAGCTATTATTATATAATGTCTTTAAGTTTTTTCTAGATCTTCAAATGCTGAATTTAAATGGGAAATCATTTGAGATTGCTTTTGAAAACCTGAACTGTTTTCTGTGTAAACAAAAAAGCAGTATTAAATAAGGTCTCTGGAAAAGATGTTTTGCCTTTAATAAATCAATGTCTGCTTTTTTATTTATTGTTAAATTCCACTTTCAGTATTTTTCTATCTTGTGAGAATTTTCTTGTTAGTGCAGAGGAATGAATGAAATCAAGCTGAGAGATTTTTTTCTGGCAACTGTTTCACACTACATTTCACTGCTTAAAAGTGGTAGTGAGTTATGTTGTCAAAAGTGGCTTATTAATCTCTCTTGAGAGAGAGAGAGAGATGGTTAATATGTGACCATGAGAGCTCTGGCTGGGTGATGGCTCAGTTATGCAAATTCAATGTTTAGGGGTTAGTCATAGACTAGTCCATCCAAGGAACACATATGCTATAGCTAAGCAGCATGAGCATATGGAAGTCTGCCGCCACTGGCACAGCAGGGTATTACACCATGCAAGGTTGCTTAGATGCATACATTAAAATAATATATATTTCCTAAGGATGATAGCTATCTGGTGCTCTGACTCTTGTCTTCCCAGCCTGAAAGTCAATAAAAAGTTTTGCCGGAAGGACTGTGTGATGTGACTTCATCAAACTGATAACATTATCATTTACTAAATACAGCAACGAATTGAAACATTGTGTTGCACATGCACGTGCATGCGTGCGCGCACACACATCTATGCATCTATTTAACTATCTATCCTTTTATATATATATATATATATATATATATATATATATATATATATATATATATATATATAAACTATGATGCCTATGCATTTCTAAGTAAGGGTGATGAGGTGCTGCAGTCAGAGAATTACTTACTGACTTACACTTTAGTGTTTGTACTTAACATATGTGACAAACATCTGCCTTGTTTCACACTAGAAAGCTAAGAATGATCCCATCTGGAAAGAGGAGACATGCTGCAGGGTGATTTGTGATGCTAAGATTGTCTGGCAGTTAGGTAACAATAAGATATACCCCCAGGAAAGCTAATTCCCTCTGGAGGGAGGAGACTCCCAAAAAGGGAGAGTGGTACTTGTTGCCAGGTGGAAAATGGGAACAGATTCATCATTTGGGATCCATCAGTGTGGAATGGGGCAAGTGGTGTTGGGGGCAATAAAAATATTTATTGCAATACTTGGTCCAAAGGAGCTTAGACTTATGCCTCCATCTTATAACCTTATAAGTTTTGTCCCAAGACTTGATCAAATGTTATGATTTTTTAAATGGGCCTCTATTTTTTTAATTCCACTAGAATTGCAGGCAATTCAGTTTTTGAGGACTGCAGGTGCCTTGTGCACCTCCCCCCACTATATTACAGAAAAAAATGTACTTATTTATTTATTTATGTATTTATTTTATATTTGTTTACTGGGACAGTCCGACTGTACACAGGTCCTTTTTCAGTAGAGGCCCGGGGAGAAAAGCTCCAGTAATAAAACATACAAGGACATTAAATGAGCATTTAAATAGCCTTTACATGTAAACAGGAAATACAGTTCTCTAGACATAATCTTCTAGAAAAATTATGTGAATTTTAACAATCAAACCTACTTTTCTAATGTCTGTGTTTGAAATAGTTTGGATGAAGCAGTAGAGACTTTATGAGCTGGTTTCTCAAAGGAGGGGACATTAAAAATATGGGTTTAAAATGTAAACAAGTGGCTAAGCTATGGACATCATTTGAATGTCCTATACAAATAATTCATTAACTGTAGAAACTTACCTTACTTTATAGTGGGCTTTGATGAACTAAGACATACATTTCTGTTTAGAGAGTTCGGCTATCCTGAAAGTTTAGATGGTAAGCTGTGGTGATGCAAGTGTAGAGGAACAGATTTAGTAGATAGGGTCTCTTGTGCGACTGTAAGCTTTCAGTCTGAGCAGGTTTCTTCAATTAAGGAGAAAAAAAATCACTTTTCCCTTCACTGTTACTGTCTTGAAATTACTTTCATCAAGGGATTTCCAGGTATCTGTTTAAGTGGTTTGCATTAGCTATACACTTGTGGGTCTCTTCTACTGTGTTTTTATATCAAGGGAACTGGGTATATACATCTTGTGGCAGGAGGTGTTTGCCTTGTCTATCTGAGTTTAGAAATACACAAAAGGACTCACAGTGTAGTCATATTGTTCAGAGGGTTTATTGTTTTGTTTTCTGTTTTTTCTGTGCTGCTATAAATTTTGCATGTTTGCATGGGTTAGCAGTACCCTGTATAGTAGCAAACACCTAGAAATCAAATTTCTCTGTAGAACAGTCCATAAGACTGTAACATGTAAAGCAGCAATACATTGCAAATAACGTGTGTGTCAATAAGCTTAGAGCAGCTAGTTAGGTTTCTTGTGGCAGTAACTACAGATTTAGTAAAATTCAGGATTATGCAAACATTATTTATTTATTTGTTTGTTTATTTATTAATTTATTTGCATTTATTTGCAGGGAAGGTCTACTGAGCCTAGTTGAGCCCATTTTCAATGGCAGCATGAGGAGAAAAGCTCCACATAGAGTATTTACAGTCACAATACATAAACAGTATGAGCACAACAGTACAGAGTATTTACATACAGAATACACATTTACATTGTGAGGTGTTATTAACTGTATTAATGGGATTTCTACAAAAAGAATATCAGTTTTATGATTATTACCTCTAGGAGGATAGTAGGCATGAGCAACAGGAAAATTAGAAAGGTGGGCAGTTGCACAGTTATGGTAAGTGAGATATGAAAAGTTGTACAAATATAGAGATACAATGAGGTTTGGGTTATACCTGAGGGAAACAGGGTTTGGAGTGTGTTATATTGGCACATGTGCATAGCCAGAGAGAGGTGAGGTGTTGTCTAAGGGACTTCTTAAAGAGAAAGGTTCTGATTGAAGGTGGAAGGTACTCCATTCTTTTGAGACAGTAAAAGAATAGAGCATCTGACCAGCTAAGAAATTTGTTTTTTCAACTTTGAGCAGCAGTTTGTTTTCAGATGTAAGAAGTCTGTTTGGGTGATACAGAGTCAACAAAGAAGAAAGAGAAGGGCAACTTGATGGTTTACATATAAATGTATGTGCAATAGTTAATTGTAGATATGTCAGATAGTGCAGAAGTTCAAGCCGGTTTAGTTGATGTAGTGATAAACAGTGGTGAGCTGAAAATTTAGCATTTGTTGTACATTTAGCAATCGTACTGTAGCACAATACAAGTTTGGTTTTCAGGGAGGACTGGGTATTGGTAAGGCTAGGGACCCCATAAATTAGACATAGTAGCTGAAAGGAAGATCTAGAGCCTTTTTAGTGGTGAGGTTAAGGAAACAGTTATTTCTATAGAGAATACACAATTTTTGATGTATTTTGTTTATGTTGCTGTGGATATGAAGGTTGAATGTTAGGTTTTTATCTACGATGATACCTAGCAGTTTAGTACTTGGAACAACTTCAATAATAGTGTTGTTTTGGGAGTGGATAGAAAATTCATTCTTGTTAAGGGGGTAGTTTTTTGGGGTTGAATATTAGGAGTTTAGCTTTATTGGGATTTACAGTGATATGAATATTGGACATACAGGTTTTGGTTGATGTAAAGGCATTTTTGGGTAAGACGTTGTAACTCAGATATGGATTTGACAGTGCAAATGATTGTAGAATCATCTCTGTACTGGATGACTGTACCTTGAGTAAGAGTGGTATGGAAGTTGTTAATAAATATACCAAATAGGAGGGGGCCCAGTATGGATCCTTGGGGTACACCTATTGTTGTGCTAAGGAAAGGTGAGAAAGAATGTTGACATTGAATCGATTGTTGCATATTGCTGAGATAGTTTGAGAACCAGTATAGAGTTGAGGATGAGATGCCTAAGTTGGAAAGTTTGGTGAGAAGAAGGGGATGGGCTACTGTACCGAAGGCCTTAGAAAGGTCAAGAAAGAGTGAGGAGACAATCTAACCATCATCAAGGGCCCTATTTACTGTGTCCATAAAGGAAATGAGAGCTGTGCTAGTTCTGTGACCTGGCCTGAAACTGTGTTGAGTAGGAACGAGGATTTGGTTTTGAACCAGATGATTAAGAAGCTGAATATGAACACATTTTTTCTAATATTTTTGAGATGTGAGAGAGAATAGTGATGGGTCAAAACTGGAGATGTCAAAGTTATTGCTGCCTTTATGAAGTGGAAGAACATAAGCTTTTTTTTGCAGATAGGTGGTACTTGGGACTCTTGGATAGATCTATTAAGGAGAATGCTTATGAGGAAAGCAATGGAGCTTGCACATAGTTGTAGGAATTCTGCCGGTAAGTTGTCAGGTGCATTTGTACAAGGTTTGAGTTTATGAAGGAATTTTTTATGATGGAGATTGCTCTAGGTGAGAGTGAAAAAACTAGGTAGAGAGGAAGCTGAGGAGTGTAACGAAAATGGTTCACCTGGGTTGGGGTTTGTTTGTGGGAAGGTGGTGGTGAGCTTAGCTATGGTATCTATAAAATATGAGTTAAAAAGTGAAGCAATCTCAATGGGTGTTTTAGCTGGACTAGAGCAAGGATTATTATTTGAGCCTGGATGAAGTAGGGAATAAATAAATAAATAAATAAATACATACATACATGCATGCATACATAAATAAATAAATAAATGTAAACATTAAAGTTAGCAGAATTTAGTACTGTTGAGCTTAATCTGTCCAAATAAAGCACTCTTATTAGTCTGCACAAACAAAGCACCCTTAATAGCCTTCTAACCTCAATACTCCACCCCCTTGTAGCTCACAAATCAAAGGACTGGACACTATGGATATGAAATTTTCTAACTTCTCTGAGGTCAGCTTGGTAGATATGGGCATCTTGAGACACTATATCAAGTGTCTCATGTTCGATGACAACCACTTAATCATTGAAGAGTCAGACGCAGTATGCAAGAGGTATAATTACACAATGACACTGGAGGCTAAACCCTCGCATACAAGTCCATATCAGGTTGTCAAAACTACACACACAACATCCACCTCACATAGCACATAACACAGACATAGAATAACATATACTGAGGCACTAAAAGCAATCTTCTTAAACAGCAAAGATCACATAGACCACCCACTGTTAAAACTATGCCTCAGCAAGCCCAAAGACACTCACAAAAAGCAACACCCAAACACTAAGCCCCTAAGGCAAGAGAACACATTTGCCAGGACCCTCATCTCAGGGGATTCCATTGTAAGATATACTGATTCCCCTTTACCCAGGCTGGAGAAGGAAAAGAATAACTGTTAGTTACTTATCTGGGGCAGGATCTGGCAAATCTTGCGTGCACTCATGTCATTGGAGCACAGGTACCAGTATGATTCCATCGCAGTCCTTGTAGTATAAATGACCTGAAATGTACTTCCACGGACTATATGAAGAGAGACATTATAGAGCTTTCAGATTATGTGTCTCAGGCCGGTATGAGCCTGGCAGTGAGCAGCATATTACCATCACCAAGGATGATGCCACAATATAAACAAAAAATTATTGATTTCAACAACTGTTTATTTTTCTCCCTCTGGTGTCATTCTAAGGAGGTCCAATATTTATCAGCTTGGTAGGATATAGAGAATAGACCAGACTGGTTTGCCAAAGATAGTGTGTACCATTCCCCTCTTGGCTTTTGAGTACTGGCTATGGCTTTGTCTGTCCCCAAAATGACATTTTTAGGCAATGCCAAATTGACAAACCTACCAAAACAGCACACTCAACTTAGCAGAACTTCAAGGTGTTACTGCTCAGTGCCAGGAGCATAAATATAAACTAGACTCCATCCAAGCCCTCCCTTATTTGAGAATATAGATATCTGTGCAGTTACCGAGACATGGTTTAAAACAGCAGAGAGTATCCTGCCAGTACAAGGATTCAGTGCCTTCCACATTTTTAGACTAGTAGCTCACAGACAAGGACTAAAGGTGGAGGTGTCTCAACATACATCAATTACAAGCATACCTCTGGTGGTCAAACAGGATGATGTCCTGGAGCTCCTCCACATGCAGATCACCATAGACAAAATCTTGTACCATATCCTATCCAGCTATAGGTCACCCTCCTTGTCCCTAGAAGCTCGCAATGCATACTTTGACCTAGTGGAGATACTTACCATCTGACCTAACACCCTACTCATGTGAGTCTTTAATTACCCCTGTACATATTGGGAATCTTACATAGCCTAAAATCTATAGGCGCAGAGATCCCTGGACTTTGTAAATACAAATATCATTGACCAAATAATGAATACGCCCACTAGAGGTTCCAACATATTGGACCTCGTGCTCACAATTATGGTAAAATGCTGCACCCCTAATGTCTCATTCTCCCTGGTAAGGTCTGACCATTAAGTTGTCTTCTTCGAAATAAAAGTCAACTCTGTAATCCTATTAAAACCTGTAACAGTTAGAAACTATTCCAAGGCAAATTACCTGTTATTAAGTGATGGTTTGTCAAAATTCAGTGCACCTCCTAACCCCAAGAACAGACCAGTCTGTGCGGCATTGCTCTCAGAAACTCTGCACAACCATGTAAATGGCTATATTGAGGCTTCTGTACCCACCAGAAGTAAGCCCAGACTAGTCCCAGAAACAAATCACCCTGCTGGCATCCCAAATTAAACAGGATATACAACAAAAGGAAAAAAATATGGCAAAAATTAGGAAGGGAAATTCCCAAGAAAATAAAAACTCTCTCATCAAAGTAAATAGGCAACTAAGAGTACTAATTAAGTCAAGCAAAACCATCTTTGAGGTTAAGATATCCTCCCAGGTGAAAAATGACCATAAGGCCTTCTTCAGCTGTCAGAAACCTCAAGAGCAGCACACAGCAATGGTGTGCTAATGGTGCCACATTCACCAAGCCTGGTGATAAGCAAACCTGTTAGTGAACAAATTCTTTCCCAGCTTTACCTCATTTTCACCCTCAACCATCACCCTAATAATGCCCTCAAACATAACCCTCCAACTATAACTAGAGAGCATGTACTGGCTGCATTCACTAAAGCCAAGAACACGGCTCAGTGGGCCGTGATAACATCGCAGGATGTCTCTTGAATAGTCTAAAATATGACTTATCAAGACCCCTGGAGTCATTATTTAACTATAGTCTTAAAAGAGGCTTTGTAACTCATGAAGGGAGGACTGTGACTGCCATCCCCCTCTATAAAGGAGAACCTTCAACAGATCCTGGAAACTGTAGACCCATTAGTCTGACTCATCTTATTTGCAAAGCCATGGAAAGAATTATCATCAAAATTATCAACAAGGATATAGGAGATCTCCAGACAATGGATCCATCCCAGTTTTGCTTTGCCAAAGGAAAGCCATGTTTACTGAATCTAGTGAACCTCTTTGAAAAGGTCACTAAGGCAATGGGTGAGGGGAAAATGTGCACACTGCCTACCCAGATCAGCCGAAAGCATTTGATACAACAAAACGTACAGAACTAGGTATAAACCCTTTATAACAAAATGGATAGCTATCTGGATCACTGATAGGACCCAGAATGTTAGAAGTGGTGAAACCACCTCCAAATTAGGCCTGTTACCAGTGGGGTAATCTAGGGCTCTGTCCTAAGCCCACTCCTGATTGGCATTTACTTCTCAGATGTCAAAGCAAACGTTGAGGGCCTCTGGCTAACCAAGTATGCAGATGATTGCAAACTGTGAGAAGTCATTGCATCCCCTCAAGATGAGAACACCCTTTAGGAGGTCATTTGCAGGCACACATTTGATGCCAAAGCCATAGCTTAAAACTCAGTACTGAGGAATACATTATACTACCTCTTGGGAAGTCTGCCACCTTGGGTAACTATGTCATCAATAAAACACCCTTGAAAATTGAATCACTAGTCAGGGATCCGGTAACTCATGTAGATAGTAACCTAGACTTCAGCCAACATGTGTCCAAGGAAAATATTTCTATGTTGCTCAACGTATAATCAAGGGCAAGGCATCTAGGTCCAGAGAGGTAATCTACCACTGTCCTCAGCCCTCATTAGGCTCATCATAGAGTATAATGCCCCCTTTGGTATGATCCTGACCAAACACATGCAGCAACTGCAATGTTCACAAAGGGTCCTTACAAAAAGAATACAGGGAGTAAACAGAGTGTCCTATGCTGATCACCTCAAAGTCATGTCTTTTTACTTGGTATCATACAGACTTTTGAGAGGTGATCTTTGCCTGGCATACAAGGCATCCATAGAGCCTGTTCTGATGAGTCATTTGCACATCCACAGAACAAACAACATCAGAACTACTAAATTAAGAGACCTAAATTTTGCTTGCAACATTAATAGGACATGTTGGAGAGACATATACGTTTGTCAGAATATTCCCATTCTCTGCAATAGACTCCTCATCCATGTGACGCAGAGTTCCTTCCTATCCCTACTTAAGTGCAACTTGGACCAGTGGATGGGTAATCAGAAATTCACCCCTGGACTGGCTCCCATGTCTCTGATGGACAGAGACTGTAAGTAAATCACCCATATAAATTAAATATAAATCAAATTTGTGGGCCACATTTGGGTTGCATGGCTAGGCTTTTAAGGGCACTAGTGGTTGTTAGCTTAGTATACACCTATGAACCTATAAACCTGTGAACAGGAGAATATGTTGATTTTTTTATGGACACCATATTTAAATAAAAATGCACCATATTCAACATTTTTGAGGGGTAGCAAGGCCTTCTACACCCCCCTTGGTGGGCTGTGCCTCCCACACCCCCTGCAAATTATATATACCAACTCTGAGATTGCACTACAGTGGAGAAAAGGGTAAATTTCCAGATCCTCACTGCACCACAATCTCCATTCAGAAACATTATAAATGTACATTTTAATTTTAAATCAAGTGTTTAAATGGAGAGGCTGTTTTTCTCTGTGCTCCACATTTTCCATTCACAAACTTCAAGACTTCAAGTGTTGTTGGACATGCACAGTAGGTGCTTCATTCTTACAAGTTTCGGCACGATAACACTTCATCGTTATGAAATTGTGATCTTTTCATCTTTTTAAATTTGGTTATCTGACATTTCGATCTACTGAAGTAGAACCAATATATATATATATATATATATATGTATGTATATATATATATATATATATATATATATATATATATATATATATATATATATATATATATATATATATATATATATATATACTGTATGTGTGTGTATATATATATATATATATATATATATATATATATATATATATATGTATATATACTTTGCTCTGTCAATATAAAAATATAAGCTGCTTGTAGACATTCATGTGGTGGATGAGAAGCTCTCCCTGGTTACTGTACAAAAGAAAGAAACAGCTTTAGAATGGCATAAATGAACGCAATGGGCATAAAAGGAGGATTAGCTCTAATATAGTCTCTCTACACAACAAAAAATAAATAAATAAAAAATGGTATGGCAATTTGTCTGAAAGATAACAAAGCTCATAGATTCTGTTAGGATCAGCAACCAGTACTAAAAAGACTATTTTCCAGGACATGGTATCCAGCATTATTGTACAGGCATGTTTGAATAGAGGCAATTGCCAGTAGGATGAAATACAAATCTAAAAGTTATACTGAATCTCACAGTCTAAAGAGTAATGCCTCCTTCAGAAATCCTTGCCCAGCTTGGGTGCAGACATAGAAGAAGAGTCTAGCCCTGAATGGAAAAGGAAAATGCCTGCAAAATGGACTTTGATAAATGAACAAATGAATCCAGAGTGAGAAATATCAGAAAGATATTCTAACACTGAAGGATGGAAACATAAAATTGTTATTTGTATTGGTCTATCATTTAAACTGAGGAGGAGTCCATGTTGTCCTTGCACATAACAATAATAATAATAATAATAATAATAATAATAATAATAATAATAATAATAATATAATTTGTTAAACAGGTAGGCCCACTGGACACATAATCGCTTTTCAGGGGTAACCTAGGAGGAATGTATGGATAAGTGACTTGTTCAAGGTCACAGTAGGAAAATGAAGGCATCAAATGCTGCACCATAGGGAGTATAGCTCACAGCCTTAACCCTCTACACCATCTTACAAGCAGAAGGTTTTTGACGAGGAGAGGATCTGTATTTCTAAGCTGAAAAGAGCAAAATTCCTAGCGATTAATAGAACTGGAGAAGCAAAGCAATGAGCCTAAGTGACTTTATGTCTGTGTGAGGTTTGCTGGAAAGATGGATAAGAGTGTTTTTCTTGGATATAATCATAAAAGCTTCTACCAAATATACAGAGAAGAGGTCAAAATACGACTGTGGTGAGGATTCTGGCCTTCTGGAACCTGTTTTTTTTTTTTGGATGAACCTCATCATGAGAGGAAATGGGGAGGCTGTAAAGGAGTACTAGTGGCATTTGTAGACCAAGGTCTCCTTGGGACAATCACCTGGAAGAAGAAGAATTAAACAGAAAATATTCATGCCTTTTGGCTTGGACTGGGGATTAACTCATAAAGAAATAGTCAAAGGGGTATCAAATGGCTCCAGGACACTTTTGGAGCATTGATAGATAGCAGCTATGTCTGTTTGTTAGGGAAATGGCCTTCCTTAAAAAGTAATTGATAACCCAGAAATATTGTGATTGAGTGGCCATTTGACAAAATCTTATGGCTTCCTCGCACAAGAGGTACGCTCAGGTTTTCCCATTATTTGAGAATATATCAGAACACTGTCATGTTGCTGTGGGTAATAGCAATCATTTCTAGAGTAGAGTTGTGAATGTGAGAAGGACTTCCCACATTTCCAAGACATTGATGTGGGGGGTGGACACCTGAGATGCCTGGACATTGTAGATCATTTGTTTATCGTACTGGCCCTTGTACAGTGCAGACACATCTGTGGTAACTAATGCCTGTGGATTTGGCAGTGATCCATAATTGTCCACCATTGTAAATGCTCTTTGCAAGCTTTGGAGATGTTGACTGGATGGGACATGAGATCCAAGCCAAGCTCTGGGATCATTGTATACGAACTGTTCATTGCAAGACTTTCATGTTCCATGGTGTATGACTTTAGTCATAATTCTCAATAGTTCAAGGACAAGCTCAGCTGAAACAGACATTGACTGTATAATATCTTAGATTCAGCATCCTGAATAAATGATACCCTTCCATAGTACCTACGTACATACCAAATAATTTTATGTAGGTGATGGAATACCATGGTCAGGTTCTGGAGCAATAGCAATTTAGATTTTTTTTTTTAAGATTCACTGTTATTCCCAGGGAACAAAATATTCTGTGCAGACATTCTATTGTGATATTAGTACATATGCAATGGTGAGGCAGAAGCAACCAGATGTCAAGATTCAGGCAGATCCTGGCTTCCTGCAGTCTCTGGTGAGCTGCAGCTACATATATCCAGTTAGGAAATATCCTAGGGCTTGAGCAGAGATAGAATGGAAGTAACTACTGGCTCCTCCCCAACAGCTTAGGTACTTTCTTGACTACTTACTGATAATGGTGTGTAGTTAGGTGTCTTGAAGTCAAAAACACTTACAGTATCTTTCTGAGAAGCACAAAAGGATATACTGTACCATGCACATTCAAAAGGTTTGCTTTAGGATGAAGGTGTCTAAGTTAGTTACATGTGGAATTGTTCTGAAGTTCATTCACCATTTGGGGATCAAGAAGTATCTGGAATAGTTTCTCAGCCTGTATTATGTGGCTGGAGCTGCCTGCATTTTTTTAGTAGAATGCTGGAAACCTCCTTCCTTGCAACGTGGTCAGATAGGGTAGAATGTTGGACTAGGGTTGTGAGGAAGAAATGGGAAGGGTATACAATATCAAAGAACCAAAGGACCTCATCCACATGTCTTTACAAGAAAATGTATTTTATTCCAAAAACAGTTGAACACTTTCTTCCTACAGCAACAAATAGACTTCATCAAAACTGTTAAAATCTTTTTCAGCTTTACCTTAAACACTAAGGCTCAGCTAAAGCGTCTTCTGTGTGGAGACATGCATGAATGGGTGTACCTTTGTTGAAGGTTGTGCTTCAGGGCTGGCAACTCGGTATGTAAAAATCTACTGCCAATCATTAGCAGACCGGAGTTCAGCTGTGGTGACCCTAACCGGGAAAAGCTGAAAGATACAACAACAACTTAAAAACTAAGGCTCAATCATGTGATCAGTAATAGCCAGTCAAAATCAGCAAGTAAAATTAGCATGCACAAAAATTTAAAGTGATACACTTAAATCTTATTGTGAGTATATCATTGCATGCACATACACATATTAGTTATTATTCCATATATTTTAGTTTCAAGACTGGCAGTATGGAACATTGTCACTGATTCCTGGAAACTTTGTACAGTTATGTCTGAGATTCCAGAACAGTTCTTCTCATGCAATTGCTCATTTCCAGGGACCTTCCCTTTCAGAGGTATTTGTTTTGTTAATAACAAAAAAAAAACATAAACTTCTTGAAGTTTGGGCAAATAAGAGGATGCTTAAACAGTGTACTGTCAACATTCCCCTTCTTAATATCTGCAACGTGCTCATAAATACTTTCTTTAAGGGAGTACTCCATTTTCCCAACATAATAAACATCACAGAAAATACACTGTATGATGTATACTACTGCTCTGATGTTGCAGTTGAATCTACCAGGGCAAGGGATTGTCCTAAGATAGTTTTTAACTGAGACATTTGTTGTATCATAAATATACCTACAATGTGTGTACATCCTAAATTTGGTGATTTTTCCATTGCGAGTGATAGAAATGTCAGATGAGCTCTCTGTTATGGTCTTAATATTATGTGCCATTCTAAAAACAACTTTTGGTTCAACACCTAAAGTTTGCATTAGGTTCAAGGGCATAGCTTTTTTTCATAGATGGTTTTTACAATTTTAAATATGTGTCCTGCATCCACTAGAAAAGTAGTAAAGAAAGAATCAGAGGTTCTAGCTTAAATACTGCATTGTATCTTCACAGTGAATCCTAAGTCTTTCAGCTTTACCACTAATAGCTGCAGCTGCCATCTCATGAAGAAGCTGAACTCTGTACTCACTGTTGATGAGCATGTTTTTAAGACATTTGTTCTAAAAATGCACTATCCAAGGAAATAATCTGAACAAATTCTTAATTGGTTAGCTACAACCTATCCCCAAGAAACCATAATACTAGGAGACGTTAATATCGATTGGTCCCTCTACTCCAATCACTCAAATCCTCTCCCCATTAACTTGCATGGCTTCTCTCAAAACATTCTATCTACCACCAGAATTGGGAATGCTCAACAAAAGGAGAGCATCACTGACTGGATCCTTACTAACAAAGCCCCAAATAACTATATTGCAGGGACTCTTCCCAATGACCTTAGTGACCACCTTATTACCTTTATCTTAAAACACAAATGTCCAACATCAAACCATCCCCAAACCAGGCTGGTTAGGAACAGTAAGAATTTTGTCCCACAACATTTTCTTGCTGACCTCAAAGCATGTAACTGGTCCTCCCTAAAAACGCTCCCCTTAGATGACAGCGTCTCTTATTTTAATGACACTTTCCTTAAGATACTTGACGCTCACGCTCCTAAAAGACTGACCAGGACCAAGGAACGTATCGCACCTTGGCTAACAAAAGATACCAAATCCAAAATTAAACTCCATGATCAGGCCTGGAATAAATGGAGAGCTACCAAAACCCCCCTGGACCGGATCAAGTTTCTTCAGCTTAGAAACTCAACCAAAGTAGCCGTCTTGACTGACAAAAAACAATATTTTTGTCACCTCCAAGACAAACACCAGCATAATCCCAAAAAATTCTGGGCTGGTTTCAATCATCTCCTTCGTCCAGGAAAATCTACCACCCCCACCCCTGAAAAACTCATGGGCAAAGATCCAGGAGAAATAGCTAACACTTTCAATTCATTTTTTACGGAGACCATCCAGTCTCTCGCCAATCAGCTTACCACTACTCCCTCAACCACAACCTCAACTAAAGACCCTCCTCAGTCCTCCCTTAACTTACAACCCACACCTACCTCCTATATTCGTACCCTCTTGAAAAAACTCAAACCAACCACCTTAGCGGCTGACCTACTCCCAGCCAATTACCTACAAATAGCATCTGACGCCATTGCCTACCCTGTTTCAATCCTGATCAACCGATCTATTTCTGAAGCTTCTATCCCCTCAATCTGGAAAATCTCTTATATCATCCCTCTCCATAAAGGTGGATCCTCCACTGACACATCTAACTACAGGTCAATAGCTATACTGTCTCCTCTAGCCAAAATTATGGAACGTTGTGTTCATAAACAACTCATTACCCATCTTTCTCAAAATAACCTCCTGTCTAACACCCAGCACGGATTCCGCCCCCATCACAGCACAACCTCTGCCCTTCTCTCCTTTGTTGATTCAATCAACCAAAACCGCAATAATAAACTTATTTCCTCTGCGCTTTTTCTTGACCTATCAAAAGCCTTCGACATGGTGAACCACCAACAACTAATACAAACACTGCAAACCTTTCATCTTAGTAAATCAACAATAAGTTGGTTTAATGACTACCTATCTTGTAGAAAGCAGGCGGTTCAGTGGCAAAACAGGCTATCAGACCTACTCCCCACTAATATCGGTGTTCCCCAAGGATCTATCCTCGGTCCCCTTCTCTTTTCCCTATTTATAAACAGTTTACACATGATCATTCCTAAAGCCACCTGCATTCACTACGCAGATGACTCCACCCTGATATGCTCGGACGTTTCTCTCGCCAAACTCCAAGTTGCAACCCAAAATTGCTTCTCCTTAGTTGAAAAATGGTTCTCAGAACTAAAGCTTCTACTAAATCCAACCAAAACTAAATTACTTCTATTTTTCCCCACACTAAATACCCCCCAAGGAAAAGAATCACCTAATACTACCACCCCAACCTTCTGCGTGTCTTCCAACAATGGAATCATAATCGAACCCGTCTCCCACACCAAACTTCTAGGGGTGACCATAGATAACAAACTTAAATTTGATACACATGTCAGTCTGACCATTAAGTCTGTAAACAAAAAACTCGGGTCTATGTATAGAATAAAAACTTTCTTAACTCCGCACACCAAACTAACTATTGCTAGGACCCACCTTCTGTCCACACTCCTCTATGCCTCCCCTGTATTCTCCTTCCTCAACAAGAAGGAACTCAACAAACTGTCTACTACCTATAACCACATAGCCAGATTTATAACAGGGATGCCCAATCGGACCCATCACTGCCAAAATCTAAGGACCCTGGAATGGTTAGAACTCTCCAACACTCTCAAACTCAACCAACTCACTGAGGCATTTAAAATAATTAATCATCCAGAAAAAACTACCTCACTGAACAAAATACTTACCCCTTACTCCAACCTCACATCCCTTAGGTCATCCAAAAGCCTACTAGTTCAAACCATTAAGTCTAACAACTTGGGAGGCGAAGCACTCTATGCTAATTCCATTGGCAAATCCTGGAATGCCCTGCCAAATAACCTAAGACACATGACCTCTCTTCACCAATTCAAAAAACACCTCAAAGACCTATTAAAGTCCCAATGGCTATACCCTTGCTCTAATCCTGACTAATAGTAAAACTCTCCTGGCCCACTAAAGTCCCTACCTAACCCACAAACCTAAGGTCTCATGTTGTAGCCATATTTAGACTAATTCTAAAGTCAGTTCATTCTAAGTATTGTACTTCTTTTAAACAATTGTATAACATCTATGTCTGATTTCTCTTTTAATGTAATTATTTTTACTCTATCCTTGCATGTTCTGTTTAACTACCTCTGTTCTTGTGGAGCTTTTCTCCCCGGGCCTCTACTGAAAATGGACATGTATCCAGCTAGACTAGCCCGATCAACAAATGTAAAATAAAATAAATAAAATAAATACAGTCTTATTGTTTGTTCTCTCACAAGACTGTTCCTCTGGTGAAAAAGATGTCAGCTAGTGTGGTGGAAACATGTTAGGAAAAAGGTTGGTTAACAATATAAGGAAGACTAAAACCAATGGGACACATTGTCTTTTGAGATGAGATGAACATGTACAAGTAATGAATACTATTTAGCAAAGAAACATAGAAGAACCTAAGAAAATCTGTGGTCTGTTCCAAGTATTCAAAAACATTCCAATTCACTGGTAGTGCCTGACCATAACATGAAAATATCATCTTGATATCCAAGATAAAATACAATTATGGCTTTAAATGAACAGTTAAAAATGTATTCCTTTTCCCAATGTGTAAGCACTAGGTTTAGAAGTTATTCCTTGGTGTCATGTCCTTAAAACTTTCAATAAGTCTGGCATGTGTTGCATTAGTTTTGCTGTGGAACTTTTCACTGCTTTAAGGGATATAAAATAGAGTACTCCCCTCCCACTTACAGTTGTCTTGATCCACCTGTTCTTGGTGCAGGAGGTCTAACTTGACAGGCAGGGGTTCAGACAGGTCTCCACTGTCTACAGAGTAGGGCAGCTGACCAAGGCTTCTGATGGCTGCTGTCTACATGGGAAGTAGCAAGGTAATTTTCTTTTGTTCCTGGAAACCTGATTAAAATTGCCCTGGCTGTAAGCTGTCTCCTAATGTTTGTGTTTTGTACCACACTGAAAACACATGTGGCACTTGCTCCTCTGCATCTTTGATAAGGTATATTATAGAAGCTGAATTTTGAAACTCATAGCCATCTATTTCTTAGTTTACAGTGTTATTTAGTTACTCATATAACTCTTTTCCAAAGATTTGCATACCAAAAGGGTGCATTTAGAAAGGTCACATCATTTTCTTCAGTGAAATAAGTTAAACCTGAGCCATGTCTGCTAGATGCCAAGCTCTACCACCACCCTATATGATACTGTAGAAAATGTAGACTATCCCCAGGATTCATGACGCTCTGTGCAAGAATAAGACTATTCTTGCACAGAGTGATTTGTGTCCTTTTAGAATAGCAGCGTGCCTTGCATATCCATTAAGGTGTTGTTCTTTTGGCTTTTCCCGGTTAGGGGTCGCCACAGCAGATCTCTGGTACGCTAATGATTGGCAGTAGATTTTTTATGGGTGCTGAGGTGCCAGCTCGACGCCCAACCTTCAACGAAGGCATGCCCATTCTGTGCTGCTATTTAATCTAAAGGAACATGAACCAAGACTGAGCGCAGGGGGCATGTGTCAGCAGTGCCTGACCATGTAACATGCCCTCTTCACTCTGAAAGTGCCGTATGGCATTTTGTGACACAGATGAGTGTCAAGTTATGTAATATTAGAGCCTGGCTTTAATATTATATAGTAAACAAGTGTCCACAGACACTGAAATGTAAGTGTTTAACATTTCAGTGTCTGAAATGTAAGTGGCTAACATTTCAGTGTCCGCAGACACTGAAATGTAAGTGACGAACATTTCAGTGTCTGAAATGTAAGTGGCTAATATTTCAGTGTTCACAAACACTGAAAAAAATACAAACCGAAACACAAACACCTAAAAGGCAGCAGCCTTCAAGTGTGCACCCCAAAATGTATGCACTCTTGCCCTACATGCATGAAAGCAGTAGGGCAAGAGGAAAGCAACAGAAATTTAAAAAATGTAAGTTTTTTTTTCATCAAATAAATCTGAAGTTTAAGCGGTGTGCAGCTTGTTTGCACGGCAAGCTGCTATGCTTAGCCTGGCTGAAATTCTGAAAATTATAGACAAGTGCTACTGTGATAGAAAACATCATCAAGCTGCTGTAGCATAGTGATACTGCCACGTTATAGCATGTAAAACATGCTTGGTTCCAATCCCCTTATGCCAAATTATTTAATAAACTTTTAAGGAATTTAATAATAGATGTCAATCATATGGCTCATGTATAGCATAGTAGGGGGTGGGAATATGTAAAATATAAATGTAAAAAAATAATTTATAAATTTATTGAAAAAATAATAGATTTAAGCAATGCTTTGCTATTGTAGGCTTCCAGCTGTGCTTACCTGGTGTAAGCATTGCTATGCGGATTTGCACGGAGCTAAGCATAGTTCAGCATATTAAAACCGGCCAATCAAAAAAAAAAAGGTGTGAGAAAACTGCCATATTTAAACCACACAGGTGGGAATACAGCCATAAACATTTGGGATTGCTCACAGCAGGACCAAAATGTCTGGTATCGGTGAAGATGTTCACTTAGGAGTGCAATGTTGGGGCATCCAGGAGTCCAGAGTCATGGTTGGGCTCCTAGGAAAAAAAACATGATGGCAGGCTGTTGCAGGGCCACTACCAGGGCTCAAAGTACAAAGCGGAGGCCTGGGACCAGATTGCATGCAATATCACTAGTGCCACTGGCATATCCCGGACTGGTGAGCAGGTACGTCACCACCATAATGACCTTAAGTGGAGGAGGGGTGCACTCTTGACCAGTGGATCCAAGAAGCCTGAGCACAGGATGTCCCACCTGTCTGCAAGTATGCAGTCTTATGTATCTCTAACTAAGTATGGAAAAATTCAACTTGTGACTGTGCAGGTGTGATTAATGTGTGATGTCTCCCCATCCAGCTGCTTCGGAGTGGTCTCCAAATGTTGAGGCTCATGCCCAGTGACTGGCCCAGCTGTGTCGGCAGTATGGTGAGTACAGACTACCCTCTACTATTAGCAGTAAGAAATAAACAGTATAGTAATGGTAGTTCCACCTGTATATATAATTGTGCTGCAAAAGTCAGGAATAAATGTCTGTGCCAGGCTGCCAGTGTTACACTGGAGTATTCCCAGCTGCTGTGTAATACGGATGTCAGTAGCAAATAAGGTACAATATGGAGGAGAGGAATACTAGAATATGTATGAGTGTGTCTAAGTGAACCTGCCAAGAAAGTGCCATGTCAGGGCTACTGTAACAGTTATAGGTTCATAGGTTCATAGGTAGGTACTAGGCTATCGACCCAAGGGCCTACATAAGCCTAGTCAACAAGGTTCCCTGGCTTACGCCACCCAAGTAAGTTATTTTCCTGTGCCACTGTTGAGCAGAGACAGAGAAGTACTCCCCGGGGTGTATTTCCTATTCCCATCCACTCATCAAGATTTTTCTTGAAGAGTGCTAATGAAGAACTTTGCTTGACATAGATGGGTAGCCTGTTCCAGGGTATGGGAAGGCTCTGGGGCAGGAATCTATCCCTCCAGCATGTCCTGTTTATTGTGGTGACAAGGTTTAGGTCCCTTGAGCGTGTAGCTCAGAGGGATTGGGATTTCTTTAGGTGTAGCATGTCCAACAACTCTGGGTTTGACATAGCTTTATATGTTAGGCAGAGATCACCTCGGAGTAGGCGATATGCTACAGAGTAAAGCTGGAGTTTTTTAAGGCGGTCAGCGTAGGGTGTTTGTTTGAGACCAGTAATCCTCTTTGTTAGGTATTTCTGTGGCCTTTCCAGCTGCTGCAGATGCCTTGTGAGGTACATTGCAAAAGGGGCATTGTACTCTATAATGGGTCTAATGAGTGTCGAGTAGAGGGGAACAATGACCTCTTTTTTCCTGGATGAGAACCCTTTTATGATGAGGTGTGCCACGTAGAAGGACTTCCTGACTACTGTGGCAATGTGAGTATCAAAGGAGAGACTACTGTCCACCTGGGTCCCAAGGTCTCTTATCACCCATTTGGTGTTAAGTAGATTGATGCCTATGTGGTAGTTCATGGGTACAGAGTTTTTGCCAAAGGGGATGACACTGCACTTTTTGGCATTGAGCTGAGGCCATGGCTCTGACACCAGGCATTTGTCTCAGCGAGGCCTTTCTGTAGGATGTCCACATCATTTGGGGACTTGACTATGGCTCCTAGTTTGCAGTTATCTGCGAACTTCATTAGCCAGAGGCCTTCTGTGTTAGCCTGTACCAAACAGGAGAGGTCCCAGGACAGAACCCTGTGGTACTCCACTTGTCACTGCTTTGAGGTCAGATTTGGAGTCTGCAACTTTTACAGTGTGGGTTCTGTCAGTGAGCCAGTTGGCAACCCATCTTGTGACGTAGGGATTTATACCTAGTTTAGCTATAATTCCAGAATGGGGGATGGTGTTGAAAGCCTTGGAGAGGTCAAGATAGGCTGTGTGAACCACCTTACCCTCATCTACGGCTTTGGTGACTGCCTCAAAGAAGTTGATCAGGTTCAGGAGGGAAAATCTGCCTTTCACAAACCCGAACTGGGTGGGATCCAGAGTTTGAAGGTTAGAAATGAAAAGCATTCCCCTGTGCAGATCATGCAGGAATAATAATTGTGGATTTCTGAGTTGTACACAGATATGTATTTCAAAACTAATAAAGGTCATCCCAAACACTGGTGTGTGTCATCTCACTTGTACCTGAAAAATAATGTGTCTGTCCTACATAATGCATTAACTGAGGTGAACTGAGTTAGCACTGCTTACCTGCATACTTTAGAATTGGCATGTCAAATGACTGTAAAAAAGCAACAGTACATATTGCCATCAGAATGTGTTTTTCTTGTTTGTCTGCCATCAGTGTCTTGTGTTAACCTTTCAATTTCAGCTGTATGTAGCTGTGAATGTACTGAAAAATGTATAAGGCTAACAGGTACAGATTTAAAACCTACACTGTGTACTCAGGAATCTAAATAGCAGTATGTAGTTGTAAAACAGTAAAATGTGCAATCCAGCTAATGTGCACATTTCACAAACAGTGACACCAAGGTCTATTGTGTGTGCATAATGTGTACTGAAAATGGGAAACAAATAATGCAACATGTCATAATAAAAGTACTGTGCACAAAAATATGTACTAGATAGAAATGTCACAAACAACACAAAACACCTATCTAGTAGCTCAGTCTGATAAGGACTAGGCCTGTAGTTTAATTTTGCACACATACCATGGTTCAAAACCAGGGACCGCCACTAACATCTCACAGTCTGGTTCTACAGTTGTAAACTGCAATCTGAATAGAAAAATTAATGTGCTGCAACACATAACATTTCTCATTCAGGGCACACAGATAAAGAAATATAAACAGAAATACTAGTATGATGTGTATAACTATAAAATGTGTACAATTGCTGTGTTGATCAGCCCCAGTCCTACAAATATATGCAACCTAGACATCCATACTCTGCAGTCTGGCCCAGACAAGCTCCTCAAGTGTCACGCTGTCATGGATAGTTTCCCCAGTCGCTGAGAAACCTGCACACAGAGAATGTCACAGTAGATGTATGTGAAAGGCACAACACACACACTCCAGGGCCTGCAACTAATATGTGAATCTAAATATGTGCAGAAACAGCAACGTAATGTGCACACAATTCATCTACACAGGGTCCACAGGTAAAGAAATTGGTATAGAAACAGGTCTGATGTGTATAACTAAAATAAGGGTACAATTGCCCTGTTGATATCTACAGCTGTTGGTGTGCTGTAGCAGACCCATGGCCCAGGTAGAGTGTAAGTGTGGTCAGACTGTAGAGTAGTGAATAGTAGTGTACTGACAAATATACTTGATAGCAGTTGTCAATTGAATCTGTTTTCTTCCCCCACCACTCAATTGATCTAATCATCACACTGAAACCAACATGGGTATGTTCCTAAACAAACCTCTACTGTTGGGACCATTGTTCCATTTGCTTTATCATTGTTTAAATTATGTGCATACTAATATTCCCTGTTGAATAATCATTTTATTGCCTGCCTGACATACCACTAACTGGCATGCTGTTGCAACCATGAATGCCATTCCATATATGCATAGGTTCTGTTTGCTATGGCACTATTATAATTGCACGGTTTTGGGTAAATGGGAATATCCATGCATGCTATTTTGACTAATGTTGTAATGTGTTGTGCATGACTAACCAATATTCATTGTCAGTTTCCTCACCATAGCACATATGGGAAGCCAGATCCCAGCGGATCCACCTCTCCCACCCCACCTGGCCGAGGCACCGGGCCCAACCCAGACCTCCCTCATCTGCTGGTCCTGCACCATCCTGTGGAACCGCTGCACAGGATGGGGCTTGCCCCCCTGCAAGTTGGCACAATGAGGATGTTGTCACCTGGGATGAGGTCTGTGGCATGGTGCGCAGTGTCTTCCAGATGGAGCTGGATGACCGCCTGCACCAGGTGGAGGGCAGGCTGGTGCAGCTAGAGGGGCAGGTGGCCCCTCCATCCCAGCCCCCAGTGCAACCACCTTTAGGGTTGTAAAGGAAAAGTGGTGACTGCCATCGGGTGGGGACATCAGTGCCACTACTACCATCTGGAGGCCTCATAAGCCTCAGATTTCCAACCACCCTCCCTGTCAAGGTGTTTACCCCCCATGTGTCATACACCACCCCATCTGCTGTCTTGTCTGTCTGCAAATGCAACCTCTCTTACCAAACCTCCCTCACCACACTTACCAATAATCCTTCCTTAACATCCCACTCTCATCTTAAAAAAAAGGGGTCATCTGTCTTATAAAAAAATCATGTCCCATACATAGCTCTGCATTTTGCCCAGAGACATGTACCCATCATGCAATCTAACCTTACCAATAATCCATATTGTATGATGCCCACACACCTCCCTGTAGGATATGAGGCTCCAAATTCTAAATTGCCCACATTGAAAGCAGCTGTTGCTGCCAAAAAAATGCAGACCTATGGTCCTTTCCTACACCCGTTCTGTTCATCCCTACTTGTTTTAACTCTTGTTTGTCCTCCTGCTTGCTCCAATTTCACCACTTTCCTATCTCCCTTTT
>NC_056745.1:387183316-387188316 GCF_019279795.1 Protopterus annectens | reverse complement strand
CAGTGATACAACAGTGTATATACCACTATTACAATGGCAACTGTTACAGATCTACACAACAGCATATCACAATATCACATTCCACAACTCTTACAACCTGTAATGTGGTCCTAACATGAGCAATGGATGTGTAATATAGAATCCTATGTTAGGACAGCAAATATGGGGAATACATACCTTAACAAACACTGGAAGCATATGTGTACACACACTCCAAATAACATATTGTGGAGGCAGCTTTTGAGGTACTGACAACATTCACTCTTCATGAGTATGCACCTTCCATCAAGTACAGGTCCTCAATGTCACACCAAGAAATGGTCTGCTGTCCAAGACGTATGCCCATCACATTTACCCACTCACCTGCAACAGAGGCAGCCATGACTTGCATACATCTTACAAGCCATGGAATGAATCCCAATCCCAACAGGTAGCATGCAGGAGTGGGATATGTAGCCTTACCTTACCATTGCATATACCATGGCAAAAAGTGCAGACAGTCATGAATGTGATGAGGAACTATGGGAAACCATTAATGTAGAAAATAAACAGATGGCCATCCAAGACAGATGAAGACACATGTTGCAAAATGGTCATAGATGCTGCCTAGAAACATGCTGCAACACTGAGGGAGTTGCAGGAATGTCTAGCAAATACTGGCTGTACAGTACCTGTGTTGACAATCACCTGGACTCTGCATAAGAGTGGCCTATGGGTTAGGGTAATCAGATGGGACAGTTGTTCCACAGGAAACATCAGCTTGGGCTCTCTACAGGTAGCATATGCATAACATCAAAAGTCCCCCAAAGGCATGTGTTGCAATGTGTAGTGGTGTACCAAGACCAAGTTTGAAACCTACAGACAGTATCAATTAAGATACATGTGCTGCACAAGCACCACCTCACTCCACCTCATGCCCACCATCCCCATCTGTACATTGCTGGTGCCAGTGTACATCTGTATGTTTGTCGTTACTGGCAAGTACAGATGGGCCATGCTAGTATACTCATTCTAGGAATAGTGACTGCTACGGTACACTTAACAGTTGATGCAACAAACCATCATGTTAAGGGTGTGCACACTTATGCATCCACATGTTGTATGCATCTCAGTCAGCATCTGCACAACTAACACATTTGTTTGATACTGCATTTGATTGCACAGGTCATATGTCACATATCAGGTTTGTGTAATGTTAACATATGGAGTACTGTGGCCCCATGGCATATCAGGGAAGAGGGTGCCATGTCAAGAAGGGTGCATACACTCCTGATAGCCACAGTAAGCTTTGAAGGTTGTCAGTGTAATTGTATTTTATTGCTCATACGTGCACCACTGATGATGAGATCTGCAAATCAGACATCAGGCATTCACTACTGACTTCTGTCCACATATCATCCCAGGTATGTGTCGGACAAATACATAGAGGCTGTGAGCAGCAGAGCAAACATAACTGACACACATATACACATTCAGCAATGGCGTGCACATCTGTGAGGTATGGTGCACAGTACATGCCAGGGTGCTGAACAGGTGGATAGCAATACTGTGTACATGGGTGCAGTGTGTTCCAGGGGAAGGGTCATTATCTACTAATACAACTCATGCATCACAGAGATGTATAATGTTGGTAACAGGGATTGAGTATAGCTGCAGTGCATGCTGTTGAGTGCCATATATCATGCATGTTGACAGATGGGTAATGAGAGGTCTGTGTGTAATATCTTTGTGCAACCTCACCTGTAACTTTGTGTTAGTATCCATACAGACTCTGACAATGTTGATAGCTGTGATGAGGCACAGGCAGAGTTGTCAGAGGTTGAAGCTGTACCATCCTTTGACATTCCACTGTTATCCACCCCATCCCCACACACGGTCACATTGCCTATACATACCCCATCACCAGTGGCCATAGATGAGGGACAGTTGGCGTGTGGTGGCATGGGACAGGACAGTGTGGTGACTATGGTAAGTGTGTCTGGACACAGCAGCAATAGCCAGATGAACGGTGAGGTACCACACAGGCAAATGCACAGGGGTGCTCGTAGGAGAGCTGCTGGTCATATTGCCCCTGACAGAAGTGCCACAGCTGGTGTCATCAGATACGTTTCAGGTCATCATGGAGGTGCAGGCATGTATGGAACATTATACCAGACAGGATCTGAGGCTCCAGAGGGCTACTCATTCTGCTGTTATTGACAACATCCATGATCTTGCAGGTGCCCACCGTTATTTTGCAGAGGTCCTGGATAGACGGTTGGGTGAGATGGTGGGAATCCTCGACCGTGCAATGTCTGTGCTTGAGCATATGATGGGAGTACTGCGACAGCCACATGGATGTAGGTCAGCAACATCAACAGGTGGAGGTCAATGTGGATGTGCAACAAGTCAGAACCGTTCCCATAGTGGCAGCACAATCACCAGCACTGCAGGGGTGGTGCTGTCCACACAACAACATAGCAGGCCATGTGCACATGATCCTGGCCAGTCCCAAGAATGACCTGGATCCAGTGGACATATATCATCATCAGGGGAGAATACTATATCTTGGCTTGTACCTGGTAGTGCCTGTGGAACCCCTGGCAGGCACAGTTCTCATGTCCATGGCTGGAGATGGTGAACTGCACACCCTGCCAGGTACGGTCTGCAGCTGTCTAACAAACCCCTGTATAGGGCAGCAACATGGCAGAACTGTGTGCATGCATATATACATGCACACATCACCAACACAGCTAGGGCAACCCCATACCTACACACACCACATCTGCACAGCTAAATTAATAATGAAACCCCCTAACACACACACACACACACACACACACACACACACACACACACACACACACACACACACACACACACACATGATGTCAAACAAATAGCTCAGCCTAGGTCTCTGGCAAACCCACAAAACACCCTGTGCATATGATGATACCTGTGCCACATACCTGTCATCCATAACATCAATGCAGGGACAGGCTAATATGGTTCTGATGCACAGGGTGAAAGTACTAAGGTGTACAAATGTAATGCTGTGTAACATGTTTTCAGCACTAAAGTTTATGCTTACATGTGAGGATGTGTAGCTGTCCAGCCATGATGCATTATAGCTGTTATTAACAACGAGTGATTGTGGTCTCCATAATGCATTCCGTTTGTGTTGTAGGTGTCTATGTGTCAGCAGGATGTTGGTCTGCTGTTGTTTACTACAAGGGGTGTGGCACTGTGGTGACAGCTTGACTGTGCCATATCCTGGGTACAGCTGAATACAAGTCACATGCCTGTATAACAGTTACTGCATGTGCCACATGCCTGATATGTCTGAGGGGTGTATACAGATGAGTGCACGGTGGCTGATGTCAGCAGCCCTTCTACAGTGGACAATGATAAGTGCACTGGGTGGTACATGCCACATGTTTGTGTGTAACACACACACAGAGGCTATGGTGTTGATGCAATACACAGAGAATACTGTACACATGGATGTATGTACTTTTGCAGGAAACCCATTTTGGCCTATGTAATTCCACCAAGACAGAATAGGCACAACATCACATTGGGAAATAATCTTTCTGCTAATTAAATGTCATTGATGATGGTACTGGCAGGGTATATGCCTCCTTCCCCAATGTAGTGCAGACCTCAACTTGGTAAACATATGTGTACTGATGTGGGTGGCACAGCCCTACCCTTTGGAGAGTGTGGGGTGGTGTAGATCCACATATAGTGTGATTGACAACTACTTCACCTGTTAACATAAACTGTACAGTATTACAGATGACTAAGCAGGGGGATACACACAACAATAACCACAATGATGGTGGCTGTGTCCATAAGATCCACACCCAGTTATATATACCAACCTCAGTATCGCTGTAAAGCTATACAGTGAGGAAGAGGGCATTTACACATCTTCTATTAGTTTTGATGGAATGAATTTCCACAAGATGATACCTGTGAAATGTTAGCATTTGCCAGTCAGTTCTCAGACAGATGACCTCCTGGGACATGTATTTTCTGCAAACTGAAGTAGATCCCTTCACATACACACATACTCTTACTTGGCAGCATTGAGAGTAGAACCACTACCTATGTACTTATTGCTACTAATGTATGTGGCCTTAATTGCACACACCACACAGCTTTTAGGATGAGGTGTGTCCCAGGTTACTTGTTAAGTGAAGAACATCACCAGGCCTTGTACAGTATGGCAATGGGAGATGTACTGGTTGCTTATGAACAATACATAGTGTGACATGCTGTCATATACACACTGACAAACACATAGCAGTCATACACACATCTGAGAGACCTGGGTTTATTACTGCTAACTACCTTGTCAGTGTGTCCATTCTGTTACAGATAAGTTGCCCACAGCACATGCATCATTGGGCTAGATAGTGTAATCAGTTACCTGTATGGTTGATGGTGACAGTGGTCCACATACAGTGGACCTTGGGACATGTACTGGGGGTACCATGGTATAAAGACAGTATACCCAGCACCCACACCCCACATTGGATATTGTACTCACTGAAACCCATGATAATACTCTGACATACCCACAATCACATATTGACCAGGACTATAATACAACCCCTTGTCTATCTCAAGAGTGCTACTACAGGGATATGCATCTATTGCACATGCCACAGGGATAGTAAGGTGATGCTTTGTCATGGCTCTCCTACGGTCAGCAACATCAATATCACTTATACTGTATGGCAAGGTGTATTGTATTAGAAGAATGTGGCCTCAGAATGCTGTATCCTGAAAATATACACACTTGCACACATATACACACTTGCCAGGACTCAGAGGGTAAGCCATGCCTATCTACCCATTTGTACAACAGTGTTGTGCTGGTACTGCAAGCTCCAGGTAACCCATAGGGTGAAGAGAGAATCAAGGTACATGTAATGTCCATTACAGCAGCAGCCATATCTAACTATGACAATGGGGGGTGTAGTGGGTGTGAAGGCCCTCAGGGTATTATCAAC
>NC_056745.1:387167558-387182816 GCF_019279795.1 Protopterus annectens | reverse complement strand
TTTGAGCCTTGCAGAGGCTATTTGTTTTGTTGCTGGGCAGAATATGGGCCATTGGATACAGACTGATTAAGGCACTTTAAAGCAGTGCATCTTCATTAGTCAATAATTTAGTTATCAGGAGGGGAACCTGTAGTGCCATGTGTATACCAGGGTCGTGTGTTTCCCGTATATCTGAATTAGATGTTCCTATAAGGTTTTGTGTGCATACCTGGTAACCTTGTGTGCCACGTATGCTTTGAGATACCTACAAATAAAACCGTTAGTGTAAACAAAGTCACACGTGAAGTCTATTGTTATTACCAGGGAAACATTCGTCCCATGCGGGACAACCCAAAAATTGGGTGATCTACTTTCCGCTAAAACCATGTCTGCAAAGGTACGCATGGCTGTGTCCATATGTGCATGGACTACAGTGTGTGGCAGACCTAGGATACTTGGGTCGGGACAACGTACAGGATGAGTCCTGAGCGGAGGAGGAGTGGAGGATGGGCAAAGTGTGGTGGTGTGGTAGCTATGGGCCAGTAACCAGGAAAGGAATGGCGGCTGCGTGTGTGCAGCGGGGGGGGGGGGGTAGAACTGTGGGTAATGAATGTATGGGTCGAGGATGGGCTGGGTTGGATGGGCCTGTACAGCCCGGCCCACCTAGTGGGTGGGGGAGAGAGGAATAAAATATAGAACAAGTAACACATAATTTAAATTCGTATTCATATATGGAGATATATATGTACATATATATATATATATATATATATATATATATATATATATATATATATATATATATATATACACACACACACACACACATATAAACACTCACACATATACATATACACAGCAATGACTTCAAGTGGCTAAGCTTCTGATGTCATTCAAAGGGGATCCAGTGTCTGTCTGCCTGGGACAACATGATTGACAAACCACAATGCTTTGCTAGAGATGGTCTGCACCTGTTGCCCCTGGGATTCAGGTTACTGGCTACAGATCTTAGCACCTCCATAGTGCCTTATCTAGGCAAGGTTCCAAGGACAAAACCACCACCGTAACAGGTACAAGCATGCAAAACTGAAGGCACTGCCACTCGATGCTAGATGTCTAAACCTAAACAGGCACTCTCTTGAGGCACACCTACAAATGGGGAACATCGCTATCAGTGCAGTAAATGGGATCTGGTTCAACGCTCCAGAGAGCACACCTGTAATACCAGGCTATAACTCTTATCACACATTTTGGGCACCAAACCAAGACCACAACATTACAGGTGGAGGAGTGTCCGTATTCACCAAGGTTATTCACACCTCCAGCCTAGTTCCCAACAAAATGCATCTAAGAATCTCCAGGTGCAACTAACACTAGGTAAGACTGCACTCCAAATAGTAGTGTGCTACAGATCCCCCACCATGCTCCAAGATTCTCATTAAAACTTTATAAACATACTGGACAATATTAAGATACAACCACACACCATAATACTGGGTGAGTTCAACTACCCTGCCATTAACTGGGAAAACTACTCGGGTACCAACACCTTTTCCAACGGTTCCTGGAATTCATACATTCCAACCCCCTGGATCAACTGATCCATTGTCCAACCAGGGGCTCCAATATCCTAGACCTGGTCATTACCAACATGGGAGAAATATGCCTCACACCAGTAGTCACCCCTTCATTGGTCAACTTTGACCATAAGGTAATCACCATTGACATCCACATCCCACCCCCACACACCATTAAGGAATCCTCCATAAGAACCCTTTCCAAAGCCAATGTCATGCTACTCAAGTCAGACGTGACAAACTTCATAACACCCATGGAGATGGGAGCTGACAGTGCAACTGGTGAAGCCTACACTAAGGCACTGTATGAGCACATCCACTCATGCATGAATTGTGCCATCCCAAATAGAACCAAGATGCTGTCCTCCAAAAAAGGAAGTCAATCTGGTGTTCCACTGCCGTAAACAAACTATACAACAGAAGGAAGGAACTTTTGAAGAAAAGAGGATAATCCCAAAATGCAAACAGCTCCCTTACCAGCCTCAGTAAGAAACTGAGATACCTCAGAATCCCCCAAAGCTTTGTATGTACATATAATTGCCAAAGATTCCAAGGACAACCACAAGGCATTCTATAGTTATGTCCAGAATCTAAACAGCAATGCCCAGAACTGCTCTGAGCTACTACAGAATGGCATTAAATATACTGATTCCAAGGAGTTTGCCAATATCCGGGCAGATCACTTTAATGCCACATTCACCCTCTTCTCACCCCCTAAGGGGCTCATCTCACTACCAAAAGATTGCCAATTCCAGTAATCACAGCCACACAGGTAGAAACTGCACTCACCACAGCTAGGAATACAGCATCCATGGGACCAGATGACATCCGGGGCTGTGTACTACATGAATGATAAAATACACTTGCACCTCACCTAAGCGTCATGTTTAATCATAGCCTCACCTCAGGCTTCGATCCCACTGAGTGGTGCACAGCTACAGTTATCACACTCCACAAGTGGGGATTCACCTTGGATCCTGGGAACTTCCATCCCATCAGTCTGACGAGCCTGATCTGCAAGGGCATGGAATGCATTATCATGGAACTTATAAACTAAGACATTGGCAACCAGCAAACACTGGACCTCACCCAGGTTGGGCTTGTGAAGGGCCGATCCTGTCTCCTGATCCTGATTGACTACCTAAAAATAAAACCATTGCTGTAAACAAAGTCACCCGTGAAGTCTATTGTTATTACCAAGAATAAAGTCATCCCATGCAGGACGACCCAAAAAATTAAGGTGTTATTCTTTGCGGTAACCTCATGTCTGCAAAGGTAAGCATGGCTGTGTTCATATGTGCATGGACTACAGCATGTGGAAGACCGAAGATACTTGGGTCAGGACAATGTACAAGATGTGTCCCGAGGGGAGGAGGAGTGGAGGGTGGGCAAAGTGTGGCGGTGTGGTTGCTACAGGCTGGTAACCAGAGAAGGGATGGTGGCTGTGTGTGTGCAGCGGGGGGGGGGACGTGGAACTGTGGGCATAGTAAATATAGGTCGAGGAGAGGCTGGATTGGATGGGACTGTACTGGTCAGCCCACCTAGTGGGTGGGGGAGAGGGGAATGAGCTATAAAAATGTGAAACATAAAAGAAGAAGAAGTTAAACCCCTATATAAATAAAACACTTAAAATAAACTTGGTAGTGTATTGCAGGGCGGACGTGTTTGGCTATGGGCAGGGTACGCCAATGCATACGAGACATACATTGTTTGGGCCCTCTCAACCTCATTAATGGTGCATGTGGACGTATATGTTTCTGTTAATCTACCATTGCTATCTACAGATGTCTGGCCATATATACCTATATGGGTATATATATTTGCTTACATATTTACAGCTATGTCCGTATATACCTACGGAGATATCTATCTACATACATATATGTAACTTGCTGTGTATATTTGGACAGATAGGTGGTGACATATATATATATATATATATATATATATATATATATATATATATATATATATATATATGTAGATGTCGGCATTTGCATATATATATATGTTCATATATATGTATATATATATATATATATATATGTATATATTTCTGTATATATAGATATATATATATATATATATATATATATATATACATATATATATATATATATATATATATATGTATATATATATATATATATATATATATATATATATATATAAAACTACATATATAGATATGTTGTATCTGTTTAGATATTAATATATTTACACACACGCACATACATCTAGATGTTGGTATACATTCTCTGTAAGGTTGCATGACTGGGCTGGATGTTATGTTTCTGAAAACAGATTTAAGTATATCTGGCATGGCTTAGTGGTAAATCACTTTGTGTATGGTGTGCATGGTCTTGGGCTCAAGCCTTGTAGAGGCTGTTATTTTCTTGCTGGGCAGGACACAGGCCGTTGGATACAGAGTGATTAAGGCACTTTAAAGCAGTTGTATGCGGGTTTGCGCAGAGCTAAGCACTGTTAACTTCCGGTTACAGTTTCTTATACTCAGCTAGCTTCCACATTGCTTAATCTGTGTAGGCAGTGCCTACCCCCATGCAAACGCACATAAACATGCTTACTAGTGCTTAGATATGCTTACTACTGCTTAGTTGTGCTTACACCTGGTTACTAGTGCCTTATTCATTATGACACTGCTACTTCACATGTACATTTCCTGCAGTACTCTAGTTCATACATATGTGTTATTTAGTGGGTTTTGCAACAAAACTATTGGATATAATGTGCTTTGCCATGTAAAATAGACTGTGCTGCAGTGGGACTCAAACCGGGAATGCCTGCTCATTAGCGAATGCTCTGCCCATTACACTATTGCTGTGCTGCTTCCTTTGCATATATCTTCCTTGTTATCCTCTTCAGCCTTTTCAGCTGCTTTAACCGTAGCTAAGCGTTGGGCACACCTGCGCATCTAAGGTAAGCTATACTCAGATTTTTAAACAAAATGAATACACGGGTTTCTTCATTTCATTTTAATGTGCTGTTGCTGATTTACACACGGGGAACTGTTGGTGGGGATATGCGGACACCTATGACTGATCTCGCTCATTTCTTCCCACTTTCTGCTTTTCTACATTGCAGGGGCATGTTTATTCTGAGAGCTCTGCTCTCAGACATGCCCCCTTCACTTGTACATGCTCCATGTAAGCCTAGGAGCTCAGGCAGCGTGCCTTCATTGATATGCATGGCGCGCTGCCATCCTGCTCCTAAACGGGCACTTCCATGCAGGACTAAGCTAGTCCTGCATGGAAGATTGGTGAATCTGGGGGTATATTTTTTTCATTCAGAAGGAAAAGAGCATATTAAAACAGTGCCATTAAGGAAGTAAAATATTAACTCAACCGAATTGTTAATTGACAGTTTCAAAACACAAAGTCCAAGCAAAGAAGGCTTAGTTCTACTATATTAAACAGCAACATAGACCAGCTCAGTAATAAATAAAGGAAAAGAAAAGCCTTCACTGGGAAATATATTTAAATTGACCATTTATTTCCTCAGTTGCAGAAAGCATTAACATGTTCATTCATACAAGAAGACGTCTTGAATGTTTCCCTTAGGATAAGAGCAACTGACTTCTTCAGTCATCTGATCAGATACTTGCTGCATTTTTGAACTACTGCTTCTTGGCTCAAAAATATTTGATCTCAAATATTCAGCTTTTAGAGTATTTTGTTTTTTTTTTTTTGTTTTTTTATAGATTACATAAATTCTTACACATAGCTCAATTTCCTCTGAGATGACAAAATAAAACCTAGTATTCTTTTGTTTTGAAAGATGGTTTAGCTCTAAATCATACCACAAACACTAACCATACTTCTTTATTCTAATAGCTTTTAACTCATTACAGATGAGTGCACCTCCATGCATTTCTGCAGTTAACTCCTACTGACCCCTATAAGTGTCAAATACTGCTTGTTCATATTTGTATTAAGAATTCTAAAAGCATGCTATATACAAGGTATCAGAAGATTTCATTTTAAAGCATACATGATGGAAAACACAATTTTATTGGTATTTGACTGCTGCCTAATACAGCTAAACAGATATTGAACATATACTGTTTATTCGTATTGTAATAATTTTCATATTTCTCTAAATAGCTCAACATTCAGATAACACAGACACAACTGCATAGCTTCATATGAAAGCTCATAGCTGTGTGAAGAAAATCCTGCTAGCAGTATGTGTTTTGCTTGAATAGTTACTGAGATATCCTAAGCTTTTTATACAACATTACAACATTAATATTCACTGCCTATATTTTGGTGTATAAAAGCCAGTTTAAAGCATCAAACTGAATGACTGCCACCATGTAAATACTCATTTATTCTGAATGGTTTTCCATTCAGAGTTTTCTAGTAACACTTAGAGATATGAACATTTGTTTGAACTGTAAGCTGTTACCTTTATATTTTAAAGGCCCAAGCCACTCCCACTGGGAGTTAAAGGTACACACTCAAGAGAACTACAGTGGAGGGAATGAGTTAAGAGACAAAATTTATCCATTATCAGAAGTTTTTGATGCTTTAATATATCTTGCATTTTCTTGATGACTAAACAAGTAAAATATTTATTCCATTCTAATCCAGCCACAGAACTCCAAACTGAATCACTACAGATTCACCCCCAAAAATTAAATATACTAACTCCAGGGTCACACTAATGCAAAGAAAGAGGAAAATCCCAGAAATTATGTAACAGGTGATCTAATGAACTTTGGCTATTTCATAAATCGACTAACTGTATTATTGATAAAAAACAGTAGTGTTTTGGCATGAGATAAAATGTGTGCAGTGATATATCACATGACGCTTATACATATATATATATATATATATATATATAGATATATATACATACACACACACACACACACACACACACACACACACACACACACACAAACACACACACACACACACACACACACACACACACACACATATATATATATATATATATAAAAATGTAAATCTTCAGAAACAAACACTGTCTTTCTCCTGACTTACTGATCCTATAGTTAGAAATCAACTAATAATTAAATAAAAATATTTTTGAGATGTTCAAGATTTAACTTTTAAAAAGCATTGTGCAGTATATTATCATGCCAATTAACAAAATATCAGAGTTTCATTGCATATTCTAAAAAATAGTAACCATATTAAAAACATTAAGTATAAACTAAAACTTCAGAAGAACAGAAACAACCTGTACTGAAACATGGCTGTATATCCACAAACAAAACAGGAACTGTTCATGTAAAATTCCAAGCGTTTTATCAACGAATAGGTAAGCGCTTTCATTAGTAACACAAGCCACATTAGACCATAGCAAAACAATAAAATCAGGTAAGTATAAATATATATGACATCATTAATTATAATATGAACTGACCTAACACATAAAATGCATTCATAGTCTCATAGCAACAATTAAAACAATGTAAGCACCTTCTTAAAGGGAAAATAAATAACAAAGACTGTGGATATAAAAAGTTTACACACCCCTGTTAAAATGCCTGGTTTTTGTGATATAAAAAAAATGAGACCACAATAAATCATTTCAAAACTTTTCCCACCTTTAAAGTGACATATAACCTGTACAATTCAATTGAAAAACAAACAAATCTGTTAGGGGAAAAAATATGTTGGTCTTTCGGCTTTTCCCGGTAAGGGGTCGCCACAGCAGAATTATGGTCCGCTAATGATTGGCAGTAGATTTTTACAAAACACCGAGGTGCCAGCTCGACGCCCAACCTTCAACGAAGGCACACCCATTTATGCACGCATGTCTTTCTGTTAAATAAAATCAAGAATTCAATACACAGGAGGTTCAGATTCAAAAGTTTACTAGTGTACACCAGGAGGCAAAAAACATACATGTACAGAATTTTGTCTGACATGAAACAGGAAGCACACAATTTTATATAGGTTTAACATTCAAGCTATGCCCACCTTACTGACGTGATATGTCACAGGGCATCTACATCACTTTAGCTTACAGTCTTCTATTCATTAAATCTGCTGATGCTGTATATTTTAAAAAAGTTTTCCTCTGGATACAATACGGCCTTGCTATCCACCTGGTCAGACATAATGCCTTTCTGTAAAGTTACTTCTTCAAGGTTTCATATCAGTTCGAATACAATAGCAGATTCAGTTTCTTAATACATATCTTTGTTCTCTGTTACACTTTCTCACACAGCTGCGTGCTATCTCAGTAATACATATACAAGGCCAAATCATCCCAGCAGGAAAGAGCAGAAGATTTCATTATTTCACACATTTAATTTCCTGACCCAGCAGATAATCACTTGCGAAAAGCATAAACATTAAAACTTGCTAAGCTAGCATTCTGCCAGGGTTGAAGCTCAGCTTTGCTTCAAGCCACACTGAAGTTTCAAAACTACTTTACATTTAAACATGAATTAATCCTCTCTACTATATGATTAATAGAATAAAATGCATTATATACTACTTTGCTTTTAAACTAGCATTTCTCATGTATTCAAATACACATTTTTCTAACATTTTCCCCCCTATTAATACTTTTTATTCTATTTTGAAGTATGCATAGTGTCATTTCATCTCCCAACTTCTTCCACTTAGGATTTTCAGCTAGGTGAGTCATTCAATCTATACTTCAGAAAAAATGTCATCTGAGATCAATCTTTCAATCTCAATATCTTGGTACAAAGTTTCAGTAACAGATACATCAATAAAATCTTTGATTAATCTTTTCATGCAGGGAATTCCACAGCAAACACATGCTCCTATTAGGAGTATACCCACACAAATGGCAATCAGAATATTCATTAGGATGGAACCCCACCCCCCAAATAGATTCTGGAAAAAGTCCATCAGTGGGTTTGGGCCTGGTTCAGTCATGGCTAATACTTGCTGAATTACCTCTAGGTGGTTATTAATTTCATGCCTATTATCTGGTATGTACGCACAGCATTCTTCTTTGACAAGCGCGCACGTACCACCTCTCACCGCTAGGGTGAAGTCAAGAGCCATTCGATTTTGTAGCACAACAGTTCTCATTGCATTCAGTTCATCAGTCACCAGTTCTAGGGCAGAAAAAGTTGTATTACTCATTACTTCGAGAAGTTTTGACAACTTCCTTAGCACCCAGATCGATTTGACTGCTCCATAGGCTGGGAATATTCCTGCCCAGGATATAACACTGTCACTCAAGTCCATATGAGTCAATTTGCTTTTATCTTTCACAGCATTATGATCTTTCCAGCCAGCTTCGATCTTTCCGACTGGATTCATAGGTTTTTCAACTGGACCTTCAGGTTTTCGAGCTGCTTCTCTCACGTTTCGTATCTTACCCAAAGGTAATTATGCAGTATGTCTTATTGCCGGAACCAAATAACCCAAAAAACAACTGCCACACAAATTATCACGTAACCATTTATATGCCTTTTTCCCACAAATAAAATAACAGTTTTCTACTTTAGTACTAATACGCATCAGCCCTGCATGAAACATTTTCTGATCTATAACTGAGAATTGTTTAAACAAAACTGGATTTTTGCGAATGTCATTCATAGTTGTTTTCAATGAGTTAAAATATGAGTCATAATTAGTATTGCAAAAAGTATTGCCATTACCATTCTTAATATAACATCGGTAAGATATGGTTATATTACAATTGCTCCAGCCCACCTGGAGGGTATCATTTTTATAAAAACATATAACTCCTTTTTGTGTGACAGGTAAAAATAAAGCTATTTTGTCTTGTGATCTCACAGTTCCTGTATCGAAGAGTAAATTCTCTCAAGTCTCATTTATCCCCAAAGGGACAGCGGACATTATCAGTCCTCCATATGCTGTTGGTATAGCTGTACAAACCCAGCAATTTGAAATGTTCATAGTCTCTGCATATACACGTTTCATGGCTAAGTACGTGTTAAAATTTGGATGCCAGTGTATAGACGTTTCGTCACGCCTTCCCACTTTCACTTGTGTGGTTGTGTGTAGGATAAACCACAACAAGAGGAAAATTGTCACAATTACAGTCAATAAATGTACACTCAACAAAATTATTATGCAATATCTCTGAGGTTGATCTAAATTTCTATTCGCTTTGTTTTTGGCCATCTCGGTCTGGTTGTGTATCAGTCACAAAGTTTTTATCAAGTTGAAAGTTCTTTACCGGTTTGCAATGTGTCAAATGAACCCAGGACGTCCTCTCGGCCACTCTAATTGCAGTAGGTGTTGCCAACAGAACCTGGTATGGTCCCTCCCACTTTGGACTCGCCCAATTCTTCCTTTTCGTCACTTTCAGCCACACGTATGTCCCAGGGGCCAAGACTGCTTCCATCGGTCTGATCTGTTCCTTATCTGAAAAAGAGTTAAACTGCAAAACAGATTTATTTGTTAACAGTTTCCTCACATAACTAGCTAATGAACTGTCAGCCTCTTGCTCTGCAGGCATGAGAGCTTTCCACTGAGGCACATAATATGCTCTCCCAAAAACCATTTCAAAGGGAGTCAAACCCTTTACATTTGGAACCGTTCTCATACTCAGCAGTGCCAAAGGCAGATAGTATATCCAATTCTTTTGGGTCTCCTCTACTAGCTTCCTAAGCTTATTTTTGAGGGTACCATTGTACCTTTCCACCAGTCCTGCTGACTGTGGGTGGTAGGCACAATGGTTCTTTAAGGAGATACCAAAAAATCTCCCAAGTTGCTGAATTGTCTGATTCACGAAATGTGTGCCGTTGTCACTATAAATCCTTTCCGGAATGCCAAATCTAGGGATTAACTCTTTTATCAGGGCTTTCACCACTGTTGCTGCATCCGGGTTTTTGGTTGGAAAAGCTTCTACCCATTTAGAAAACATGTCTACAATAACTAAACAAAACTGTTTCCCTTCACACTTATTCAATTCTATAAAATCCATACAAATAGTATGGAACGGGTATGGTGGTATAGGAAAACTTCCTTGCTTGGTTTTAAATGCTCCTTGTGCATGGTGGTTGTTACATGTATGACAAGCTGCACAAAATTTTTGTGTATAATTTGTGAATCCGTATGTTTGGAATATTCGGTTTACTAACTGTACCTTCCCCCCTTTTGAGACATGGCACTGCCCATGGCTCAACAAGGCTGCATATCTAAATAAATTAGACGGCAATATCGGTTTTCTCTCTTTGGAAATGTACAGTCCATTCTCAAGAATTGCGCCTCGTTTTACCCATTTTTGTTTTTCTGCTTTTGTAGTAAGCGTCTGCATTGTTTTTAACATGTCTAAATCTAAAATCTCAGAGGGTTGTAATTCCTCATTCAAAAGTAAAGTTTCTGAGTCTGAGGCTGCTTGCTTTGCAGCTGCATCAGCTCGCATTGCCTTTTGAAATCTTATCCTGCTGTTTCGTATGAGCTACACATTTACAAATAGCTACTTTGGTAGGTAACTGAATAGATTCTAATAACTCCAAAATAAATTGCATGATTAATAGGTTTTCCACTAGATGTTATCATTCCTCTATTTTTCCATTGTTGTGCAAATACATGTACTGTAAAAAAAGCATACTGACTATCAGTATATATGTTTACACACTTGTTTTTTGCTAAAGTACATGTCTTCGTCAAAGCTACCAATTCTGCTGCCTGTGCAGATAAGTTGTGTGGTAAGGATTGAGCTTCTAAAATTTCAGTGTCTGTAACTACTGCATACCCTACCAGATTCTTCCCTGTAGGACCCCGTCTGCATGAGCCGTCCACGTAATGTGTCACCTCGGCATTATACAAGGGCATATCTTGAGATCTTGTCTAGGTAAAACTAACTGTTCAATTTCCTGCAGGCAGCTGTGTGGTGTGCCCTCCGCAGGAGTTGGAAGTAATGTTGATGGATTCAATGTCGTACATCATTCAGTTGTCATATGAGGTTGGCTCAGCAGTATAGTCATACACGAAAGATGTCTAGCAGGGGAAAGGTATGCCACTTTTTCTTGCAGTAAAATTATTGCAACTGCATGAGGCACTCTCAATGTGAGAGGGTGGAATAACACCACTGAGGCCGAAGCCTGTACTGCCATTGCAGCTGTAACTACTGCTTGTACACAGTGAGGCAAAGATCGCGCCACTGGATCTAACTGTGATGAATAATAGGCTATGGGGTGTTGCTTATCCCCATGTTGTTGCATCAATACTGACGTCATATATCCTTGCTTACAATCTACGGTCTGAAAGAATTGTTTATGATAATTTGGAAATCCTAAAACTAATGAAGAAACTATCAACTGCTTCAACCTGCAGAAAGCCGTTTCTGCTTTGGGTGTCCATTGTAAGATATCTTGTGCTGCCATTGGTGTCTTATATATCAAGTCAGTGGAACAGATTCCAAAGCATAATTTGGTATCCAGCTCCAACAAAAATTAGTTGTACCCAAGAAAGACATCATTTCCTTCTTGGTTGTTGGTTTGGGTGCTTGCAAGATTGCTGTTTTTCTTTCCTCATCTAATATTCTACCTTCATTGGATATTACATATCCCAAGTATCTAACTTGTTTTCTCCAAAGTTGTAACTTACTTTTGTTTACTTTGTGTCCTTGTGTTGCTAAAAATTTCAATAATGCTACAGTATCCTCCCTGCACTGTTGCTGGGTGGGGGCTGTTAGCAAGATGTCATCTACATAAAGTAGAATTTGACTACCTCCCAGTGGGGTAAACCCTGCCAGGTTGCTAGCCATTTCTTGTGCAAATATTGTCGGACTCTCACAATATCCCTGTGGTAGTCGAGTATAGGTATACCTTTTACCCTGAAATGTAAATGCAAACCAATATTGACTATCAGGATGTATAGGTATTGAAAAGAAAGCATTGCTGATATCTACCACAGAGAAATACTTCTGTTGCGGTTCTAAATCGTTTAACAAAGTATGTGGGTCTGGCAATCCGAGGTGCTCTAGGTATTACTGCATTATTTACAGCTTGTAAATCTTGTACCATCCGCCATTCCCCGTTTGCTTTTTTAACAGGAAATAGGGGTGTATTACATGGTGAATCAGGAGATTCTAACAGTACTCCTTCTTTGAGTAATGCTGCTATTATAGGCTTAATTCCTATTTCTGCATCCTTTCTCAAAGGGTATTGCCTTTTCTGTGGTCTAAAAACTGACTTTGTGGTTATTGTAACTGATCCTGCTGTTCGAATAAGTCCTACATCTGACTTGCCTGTTGACCAAAGAGTTGTTGGAATTTCACATAAGGCCTTTTCTTCTTCTTCTAATAAGAACGCTAATCAGCTGTCCTCACTAGATTGCAAGTGTACAGCTGGATGTGTTTGTGTTAACCAATTCAGTTTTTGTTTTTGTATCCCTTGTTCTGATAGTTCTAAATCAGTCTGTTTCTCCCATCTTGTTACTTTTTCTCCTAAGTCTGCCCATTTGACACTTTTGTTCTTTGTCAAGCTGACATGTGGTAATCGATTTGATCTATACAATGCAAGGAATTCTTGAGGTAATGAACAGCTAACGACACTGTTCCCCTCAGTATCCCAGTACAAAGTACGCAAAACCAATCTAGTTGCACGATTTCTAAACAATTCTTGCTCATACTCTCTATCAGGTCCTGGTGTAGTACAGTAGTATAGAGTACAGTGTAACAAATGCTGTCGATCAGTGTCAAGGGAGGGGGCTTTACTGATGGCTACATTCATCAGTTCCTCGGTTACTGCCCTGGACCAGTCGTGACTAGGTCCTGGCTGTACCAGTAAAAGTTTCACCCTCCGATCGCACTACAAAGGTATCCATTTGTCTCTGTGCCTCCATACCTTGTACAGTTGGAACTACTGCTATGCCAAATATCTGCATAAGGTCTCTGCCCAATAGGTTTACTGGACACTTTGCAGAAACAACAATTTTACTTCTCTGGGTCATACCTGAAACAGGGTCAGTTATTGCTATATCATGGGAAAGTGGTTCCCTATATAGCTGTCCATTTGCTAATTTCACTAGTATATAATCAGGTGATTCAGAATGTTCTGGTAACTTGGAGGGGTGTATCAAAGTCCGTGACGCTCCTGAGTCACACAGGAATTTAACTTTCCTTCCCTCCACCGGAAGTGTAACTTCCGGTTTCGTATCTGCTAAGTAGAGCTCTAAGCTCAATAATGCTAAGTCCAAAATTTCACTTTCTTCATCCTCCATATCTACTTGCACTTCCTCTACTCCTTCTATCACATTTACATTTGTTTTCTGTTTATTAATTTTTCCTGATGATTTCTGACTTTCACATGATGTATCTTCACTATCATATAGTCAGTCCTCATCTCCCTTATCTTCTGTAATTACCTTTTTGTTTTGCTTACAATCCCTTGCTAGATGTCCCTTTTTCCCGCACTTGAAGCACTCACCTCTCTTTTTCCTCTCTTCAAAATCTTCTGATCGTTTGTCAGACTGTTTGTTTCCCTGGGTATTCTTCTTGCCCTTTTACCTGACTGTAATACAAACACTTCACCTCCGTCTTCAGCAGTGAAGACTTGCGCCTTCTTTTTCTTTTTACTATTAAAATGTCTTTCAGCATGCCTAGCATATTCGAGTAAGGTTTGTAGCCTCCCTGTTCGATGGTCTATCATATGCTTCGTAATGAAGCTACTAATAGGTGCAATGCAACCTTTCAAAAATGCATTTTTCAATTGTTGTTCATACGGGGAATCATTTGTTTGGTTCTCAGGAACCGACATACCGCTATGATTATTAAAACACTCTAATAATCTAGCATAGTACCCATCTATTGTCTCATTTTCCTGTTGTATGCATTGATTAATGCAAGTCCAGTCTGCTCTAGGTTTCAATTTCTCAGAGATTCGGTCTGTTAGACCTTTCACTCTGTTGTCTAACTCTGCGTCACTATGTGGGAGTGGTCTAAGCTCTGCATTACAGGATTCCAGGTGCCACAAATCATGTGCCAATCTGGACCTATAATTTGTCTTACTACTTTTCTACTTCTTCCCCATTCAAGTGGTAACTCAACCTCATGCCTTGTAAATCTTCTAAAAATTTCGTAAAATTAACTTTCGGATGGGGATTCCTCAGTAGCCTTCCGGATATCTTCCGTGTCCATGGTCTATATACCAAGAGTGTTGGTTTTGCCCTTCCTGTCCTGCCTGAGGATTCGGAACTTCTATAAGTGGGCATATTTCTTCCTCACTCTCATCCTGTAGGTTTCTCTCTGTTTGATATGATTCTGTGTCCCTATGTGTTTTACGTGTTCGGGACCTAGTTTCAATAGGATCTCTAACAAATGGTTGTGTTCTTGCTGAAACTTCAGGATAACGCGGAGGCGGACCAGCTTGTCCACTCGCTTCATATCCTGAAAAGGGTAAGGGAGGGGGCAAGGGAGGAGGAGGAGGAGCTGTCGCTATTACCAAGTTATTATCTTCTTTGTCTAAAAACAATGTTTTTGAATTTATAAGCTTCTGTTCTCTACGACTTGCTTCCTCAATCCACCTGTGTGCCTGAGGAATGCCTAGTTGGCGTTGCTTTTTTGCCTGACCTCCCGCATCAGATTTAAGCTGTTTAAGGAATTTCACTAGTGAAGTTTTATCTAGTTTACCATCAAATTCATATTTGTTAACCCATTTCGTATAATACCTAACGTTATCGGAATGTTGTGATCGCATGTATTTTGCATCTTCGGTTGAGGATCTCGCGATGTCTTAGTGCAC
>NC_056745.1:387123927-387167058 GCF_019279795.1 Protopterus annectens | reverse complement strand
CATGTAACAGTGACATAGCATACTGTATGCACATGGCAGGGTAGGATGGTGTGTGACACACCTGTGAGGCACCACCTGCACACAAGCATGTGGACAGGTGTTTAAACACATGCTGTACACACATACCTCCATATGTGCTGTTACTATGCCACCATATAACGGCCCCTATGATGGGTACGCATGTGGTAGGGAGTTGCAACTATGTTATGGACATCGGCCACTGCTCATGCATGGCTGCGCCATGCACAGTACACGTGTCACATGTGTCCCCTGTTGCCATGTGTGTATGCATTGCTATGGTTTGACGTGTGTTGACATACATAGAACAAGGACTGTGGTATGGTATCACAGCTGTCACAGGCAAACAATACAAGGGTATGTGTCCCAGTCAACACCGCTACACCCTGTAGTGGGAGCATACCACAGACATGTGTCCACCTTCCATTTGTGTGTGTAGCACCGCGTACGCCAGTGTTATGCATGTGGTACATCACAGGCTTCGTATGTGTCGTGTGTGCAGTCCATGCACACAGCCAGACAATCACATGTATGACATATCCGGACATGGGTTCACTCTGGTACAGCAGCAGTCATGTGTCATAGCTGTGTCAGGGCCGTGGTATGTGTGGAGCTGACCTGTCCATGTATACTGCTATGGGCGGACTACATCACACATGTGGGATCATTGTTAGTACATGTGTATTCTGCACGACTGGTGTACACCACTATACAGAAATGCATGTAGATTATTTTATTTTGTCAGCTGCTCAAGTTAGCAGTACTAATATTAAAGTGTCCCTTCTTTGACAGGTTCCCAGCTGTATTGTGTGGCTATTTTATAATTTTACATCACAATTTTAGTCCATTTTTCATAAAATTGTGTTTTTTTTTGGCAAATTAATGACAAATCATTAAAGGCTGAAGTTAGAAAATAATGACAGACATTTGAGTTTCAGATTTCATACCATTCAGAAAATTCATACTAATGCAATGCCTATTCTATTATCTTTCTAAGTTTATAAGAGCAATATTTTAAAAATTGTCCTTATTTTTGGGCCTTTGTCCCACTTCTTTGTATGGCTTTGTCCAGATTTCTTGCTCTGAGGTTGAGAGGTATGACAAATGTGTCAGGGCTATCACAGTCAGCCAGAGACATTTCAAATTGTGACATACTTGTTGCACCCCACTCCCCCATGTAGTGACTCTGGATATGTCGAAGCAAGGCAAGGAGTAGTTATGCAGTGTAAATGTGCAGAGTATCCCCCCCCCATCCAAGGTAGACACAAGTACTAGAGTGGCTTTTTATCTGTCCTTGATTTTTGCAAAATGGTATGGTTTCTGTCATATTTTTTGTGCTGTTGATTTATGCTTATTACTCAAAGTGCCTGTTGCTCTGTGTTTAAGTAGCAATACTTTAATGACCATCAGGTAAGCTTGGCTGAGATCATAAGATGCAAGTAAGCTTTAATAAGCATACTGTTAAAGAATTGCCAACATTGAAAGCCTTTCTGTTGTTGCCATGTAGAGAATATTTAACTAGATAATGTATAAGCCTTGGGTATTGAAATGCATATGACAGTATTTGTAATAAAGGACAGGATTACATTATTTTAAGAAGCTCATTACACTTGGAGACTTCTAGTCATCTCTGCAGGCTTTACCCGTAAACTAAACAGAATGCCAATCGTGTGGTCCATAACCTGTACAGTAATCCTTTTAAGCAATGTATCTTGAGCTTATTTATTGTTTGCTTTTCATTTTTTACTTTGATCATGTTTTCCCCATGAAACAAGTAGATAGTTGTCAGGCAGCAGGTCTTTTTTTGGATAAGAAACATTTTTACAAGTGGGGGCATCAGAGATTTTTACTTTCAGCATGTTACTTGGTACTTTAATAAAGCTGAATATAAATTATAATTAGAACTGCAATGCAAGAAGTGGTTTGAGTAGAGGGCTGCTTGTTTTTCCTATACTTGATTTTGACTGGCATTCCATTAATGTATTTAAAAAGTAATTTATTTTTCATGCCTCACAACCTTTTTGTTTCCATCTAGATATTAAGTAAGCTGTCATGCAGCCAATGCATTGAAATATTTTTTATTCTTCTACACTTCATTTTGTCTTGATTGGACTCTCATAATGATGGTTTGGCACCCAGGGCAGTATATTTAGTTAGTTTTTGTGGTTTTGAGCATAACTCCTCCCCTTTCTAGTTGGCTACACCCCTTCCCATTGACCTCACCCATTCAGCTGTCTCCTGCAGCCCCCCCTTTGATTTGAAGTCACCAGTCACCACTGCTTACAAAGCCATGCCTGACCCAGCCCTACTTGAAATGCTACACCTAAAGAAATCCCAATCCCTTCGCGCCACACGCTCCAGAGTTCACAACCTCATTATCACAATTAACAGAACATGCTGGAGGGACAGGTTCATCTCCCAAAGACTGCCCATATACTGGAATAAGCTTCCCATTCATGTCAAACAGAGCACCTCACTGGCCCTCTTCAAGAGAAATCTTGATGAGTGGGTGGGTAACAGAAAATTCACTCCAGGGATCATTCCAGTTGCACTACTGTATATGGGCACTGTGAACTAATATCAGGTGGCACGGTGCCTGGGCAATTTTCTTGGGTCTAGGCTTGTAAAGGCTCCAGGGCCATTAGCCTAGTACACACCTATGAACCTCCCTTATCATCTGGTTTTATTATTAGATCAGGATTATTTTTAACATCTTAAGTTCCAATGGTTCTCTGCTAGTTAGATTATAAAATGAATAGGGTAACTTACCACTTAAAAAGGCATCATCCAGTTCATTTTCACAGGTCAGTTCAAATGCCTGTATAGCTGAGTTACTTACAGGCATTTCCTTAAAATATTAGCTTAATTAATGCTGCCATTAAACAACACTTTTAAATTCAAAGTCCATGTAAAAAGTCTCAATTCATTCAGAGCTTCAGCAGTATTGCCATTGCATGCAGGTACAAAGGTAAACCCCTTATTCAGAACTCACATCTCATCTGAACTCAAAATATAGAGAGGGATGTTGATAATTAGTTCATTTTGAAGACCTCCTTTGCTTGATTCTTCATCAGTGGTCCTGGATGACTCCTGTTCCTGTTTCTCCCTACCTTTTCTCCTTGTTCTCTGCTTCTGCTGCATGCCTTCCTGAGAGGCAGGGGTGCATTTCTTAGCAATGGTGGAAACTCTAAAGGGTCTAGGGCCAGGAGACAATTCAAATCAACTATCACAATGTCTGGTAAAATCACTAAGCTTCTTGTTGGTATGTCCTGAGGGGTACAAATGGGTGACTCTCATGCTCCTTATTACTCCTTTCCTGAGTTTTTCTTTCTGAAAATTTTCTTTAGGACAGAAGAAAACATTTCTCTTTGGAAAATCATTCCATTCCTTCCTTAATTTCTTCTTCTTTAACTATATTATTCTTCAACTGAATGCTGTTATGCTCTTAATCATCTCGTCTCACAGAGGATTGTATCTTTTGATTTTAGGTATTTCAAATAAGCTTCAAAGTTACATCTCTGAGATTGTACGTGCTTAAACTGTTGCAGTTTCTGTTTCAGGTTCAAACAGCTGTTTTCGGTGCCCGTCACACTCTCTTCTTCCAAACAAATATTATTCAAGAGTGCATTAACCTCCATACACAAGACTTTGCTTAACTTGGTCATCCTTAACTGCATGCCATTCGGCTGTGAGAACATTGAACTGGAGGTGAGAACTCCCCTGTCTGCATTCATGTATGAAAAGCAAAATGGCGGAGTCAACAAGAGCTCAATTAGATCAGATGAAGGTCCAGAAAAGGTCAATGAACAGAGAAAAAAGCATTCCAGATACCACAGATGAATTTTTAATGACAAAACAGAAGCTTCACACAAAAAAAGAAAGCGTTAACTACAAGAGGTTCTTCAAGTGTCACTTTCTGTTACATACAACACAAACTTAATGATATGTACTGGATTAATAACCACATGCATTTAAAACTAATTTAAAGCTTATTGTACATATATAATCTTTTCTGTGCACATCCTTTTGCTTATATCAGACTAATGAGTGTACAACTAAATCAAATCTCATTTAATTATATGGTGATGTTCATACACATTAATAATGTTACTAAAGAAACAATAAAATACATTCATTTAAATAAGCTTTATCTAAAAGGCTTTACCTTAAATACACACTTTAAGGAGACAGATGTGTTTATCCAATCCCCCAGTGAGACCTATAAGTCCAGTATAGATATGGGATGCATGGCTATGCTTAAAAAGGCCCTAGAGGTTGTTAGCCTAGTACACACCTATGAACCTATGAGTAAAGCATATGGATTTGTTCTCGTGTCTGGTAGAAACAAATGGACCTGTTTGTAGGCAATGATTTTTAAAGGATGAATTGAGACTGTCAAGTGAAAGAAGGAAAAGGAAATTGTTTCTCTGATTAACAACATATTGTACTCACTGACATGAGTTAATGAATTCAATAATATTTGAAGTTCTAGCCAAAGGATACAAGAATTGTAAGTCAACAAGGATAACAGCAATCAGTGTGTAATATGCCAGACCAGGGAAAGCAGATAAAATAAGGTATGGAATGAACCTTTCTTTTTGTTCTTTTTTCTTTTTTGACAATGTTGTAATGTATATTTAAAGATGTGATATATTATATGGTATATGTATGTGTGCTGTCAATGCTTGCTGAGGTAAATGTATGAAATGGGCCATGGATTGAGGAATATGCACATCAAAAAGAGGGTGATAATCAATGTATTGAGGAAAGATGTGCAAAAATTATTATGATTCTGCATCATTTGTTATTATTTTAGAGCTGTCTAATTAGCGAGTATTTGTACAAGTGGACTGTATACACACACACACACACACACACACACACACACATATATATATATATATATATATATATATATATATATATATATAAATATATATATATATGTGTGTGTGTGTGTGTGTGTGTGTGTGTGTGTGTGTGTGTGTGTGTAACTTTCCATTGATATACAGATGTGATAAACATTTTTAATGAACTGACACCACAGAAAAGATTAAAATATCTCAGAAACATCAACAGAAAGCCATCCACAAGACAGTCTTTTCAAAAAATCTACACAGTCCTATTCAGCAGAAAATTTGATGGTTAATGTAACCTAAATGGATAACTGGAACATGTATTGGTACGCTTTGTGTCATATATGAAACATCTTCTACTGTAGAATTAGGGAAAATGGTTGCTGTCCTGAATCCTCACAGACTATTGAGCCCCTCACTCCATAATGAAGACTGAACTTGGCTACTATGTGAAAGAACTCCACTTCAGCTAGATGAAGCCAATATGATATCCTTTCAGTTACTATCAGAGTTCATATCCATTTGTGAGGATGGAAACACTAACTGAATAGAAAAACAATGCTTTGTCATTTGATTCAGTTCTTACTTTAGAATTGCAGCCCAGTGCAATGCCTGCAAACTTGCTGTCACTGTAGTAGTCTGCTGGTCATTTTCATGATCCCCACAACCTTTACTTTACAACACCCAGTATATACTCTTACACTTGAGGAATGTGTTCCACCTCCACTGCAGAGACAAATTCACTCTTCTAAGACAAGCCAAGACTTCTGAATTTAGAGGTGCCAGTTTTAATCCAAACTTCTTTATACTCAGCAACAAATCACTCACTGGATGGTTAGGTAAGTAGCTGGGTTTATGATTCTACTCTTATAGGTGGTAAGCTTTTAGAAGGCCTCAAATGGGCTATTTGATTTAACAAATATTAAAAAATATTGAAAGTGCACAGTGGAGATCACAGTCATTTGAAGTTAAGAAGACATCATTTGCAAACAAAAAATGCAACCCTAAAACAAAAAAAAAAAAATAATAATAATAATGCAGTCCAACACTTATTTGTACCTTAATATTCTGTGCATGACCATCACAAACAGAAGTCAGTTGATGTGTTTCAGGCAATTTGTGAGAATGTCCCCAGCTGCATCTCAAGGAGAATGTACCAGAGGAGACCTTTGGCAGATCCAAAACCTGTTGGAGGTATTATATCTTTCAGGCTGATTGGGGACATCTAGAGCTTCCGCAGGATGAGTTGGAGACTGCTGCTTGGATGATCTGTCTGGTCTACACTGCTCAGTTTGCTACTACTGTAACCCTCACCAGGGCAGGTAGTTCAGAAAATGTTAGGCCAGAGAGGTGATGGCAGAACTTATAACACAAAAATACTTAACACGAACCAAAAAACAAAAAACAGGACCATGCAACTAACAACCAAACATTTTATTAATTCCAGTTTAAAAATCCAACTTTTATAAAGTGCAACTTTTAAAATGACTGAGTGCTTTTGTCTTAGTCTACATATAAAAGACGTCATCAGAGTGAAGTACTGCCAAAGTAAATGTCCCTAAATACAAAAGAACAACCAATCACATCTTAAAACTTCTAATTGAAGAAGTAATGATGTAACCCCATAATTTAAAGTAACAAGGCTTCACTTAATTTTTTTTTAAGTTAAAACTGTTGAACGTGTGCAAATAAAAAATGTATATTGAAGTATACATGATAAAAAGTGCTGAAACAGTTGAAAATGTTTAAATTGAATGCCAAAAATGTTAGCATAATTACACAGTGAGAACTCTTTTCTTTAAGACACAAGCCAAGGAAAGGGCAGCATGAATACCAGGGGCAATGAGGCATTCAACCTCGGCTGTCATGTTAAGCCATTGTATTCCAAAAGTAATTCCAAATCTCCTTTGTAATTTTCGACAACTACTCGGTCTATAACAAAAAATACAAATTTCTTAAAATTAGAGCACCCACTAATATGTCTAAGTAGTGAGTTGTTGCCCTGATATCATACAGGTGACGACAAATTCTTCCCCACATAAAAACAGTTACATGTACTCCACACAGCAAGGTATACAATGTATGTAGTATTGCAGTTGCATTTCCCAGGATGTGGTATAGTTCTTTCAAAATTAATGATGACCTTTCCTTGGCTTGTGTTTTAATGAAAGGGCTCTCACTGTTTAATTATGCTAACATTTTTGGTATTCAATTTAAGCATTTTCAACTGTTTCAGCAGTTTTTCTCGTGTGTACTTCAGTATACATTGTTATTGAAATGTGTTTAACAGTTTTAAGTATTTTTTTAAGTGCAGCCTTGTTACTTTAAATTTTTTGGGATACATCATTATTTCTTCAATTAAATAAAAATCGCGAAAACAACTTACAACGTTAAGTCACAAACCATCCAATAAGGGCCACGGCTCTTTTATAACCTTGCTCTGTCGAAATAACCACAAAAACTGCAAGGTAAATCCAAATAGAATTCATCAACAAATCCAAAAATAAGGAATCCTGGTGGAATAGGACACTGAAGAATAACAAAAATCATTCCAATAAGGTTAAGCGCTTTCATCCACTACAACTCGTGGGCTTCATCAGAACCTTTTGAATAAAATAACAAAATCCTTTTAAAAGAAAAAAGGTGCCAAAAGGAAGCAGAAACTGATGTAATATCCTGTATAGCAAATACCGCCCCCTGCCCTTATACACCAATCATTAGATTTAAAATTGGCGCCAACAGGAAGCTGAAAAATATGTCATTTCCTGTGTTCTGTCATATGCTATACTCCACCCCTTAAAGGCCTCATTCACTTCCTAATACTTCAATATATACAAAATCTATCAATGCAGTTCGTGCAAAAAATTCATCAATAAAATTCATCACAATGGCCATACTCAGGCATCCATATTCATGTTGATTTAAAATATTTAAAATGAACACACTGTAGGATAAAAATAAATCTAAACTATGTACACAAAAATCCTATAATAAACCTGTAATAAACCATATCTCAAAAACCTAACAATCACTTCACCTATACAACCTAACGAATATATAAGTGTTATATAACCAATGTATACTTGTACATAATACAATAATGTGAAATTAATATGTATATAAAAAATCCACAATAAATATATATGTGAAATAAGTTAAATAATTAATAAATAATAAACAATTATATACAATATTCTAAAATTGGTTTGCAAGAAATAAAATTGTTGAGGCCAGGGTATGTGGTGGCATCTAATAAAAGTTGCCACCAGACCTCTTTAAAACTCAACACTGTTTTGTAATCTCCACCTATAGAATCAACAGTGATGGTTTCAAGAACAGCAAACTTAAAATGATGTGTTTCATCAGTGGAAATTATATGCCGATATAGGGCATTTGTTACATCTTTGTTATTTAAGTGCATTTACCGTTTTGTATCATTGTTCTTCTCTGGAATAAAGGATATTGATTTACTTGTTCAGTTCGCATCAGTTTGGAGTTATTCTTCAGTGTCCTATTCCACCAGGATTCCTTATTTTTGGATTTGTTGCTGAATTCTATTTGGATTTACCTTGCGGTTTTTGTGGTTATTTCGACAGCGCAAGGTTATAAAAGAGCCATGGCACTTATTGGATGGTTTGTGACAACGTTGTACTTCTTCAATTAGACGTTTTAAGATGTGGTTGGTTATTCATATGTATTTAGGGCCATTTACTTTGCCAGTACCTCACTCTGATAAAGTCTTTTATATGTAAGTTAAGACAAAAGTGCTCAGTCATTTTAAAAGTTGCACTTTATAAAAGTTGGATTTTTAAGTTTGAATTAATAAACCGGTTGTTAGTTGTTTTTTGATTACAGAACTTGGTTCGTTACTCGTGGTTTTGGTGCTTATCATGAAACTACATGTATAATTTATATAACTCCATATTGAAAGGATGAGATCTGTACTTGCAAATCCTACAAATGTGAAAAATAAAGTGTGAATAACAAGGAAACGCAGAGAATGTTGTAACTCCTCCACTGAAAATGGGCTTTGCCCAGTCAGACTATCTCAGTCAACAAAGACAAATAAATAAATGCCATTAAAGCATTTTGCAGGGAGACTTCACCTCCTTACATTTCCTGCCATGAGGAGTTGTGACTCCCACAGCAATGTGACAGTGAATTGTCAGCATTTCATATATATATATATATATATATATAGAGAGAGAGAGAGAGAGAGATAAATATAGAGATATAGACAGATACAGATATAGATATATAGACAGATACAGATGTGTGTGTGTGTGTGTGTGTGTGTGTGCGTGTGTGTGTGTGTGTGTGTGTGTGTGTGTGTGCACATGTGTGCTTGTGCGTGTGTGTGTGTGTGTGTGTGTGTGTGTGTGTGTGTGTGTGTGTGTTTTATTTTGTTTATTGCTCAACCATGTGCATTTGATGTTTATAAATATATACACATATTGTTAATTAGACTTAGGATTCTATGATTGCGTAGGAGCAAAGCAGTGAATTAAGAAATAACCCATGACTGGATGTAGGCAATGTTGAACTAATCCATGGTTGATGTGGCTTGATCATGAGGGCAAAGCCCAAGTGATCAAACAAAAGGCAACCATGGGTAAAGCCAGTATTATCCACACCCAGGGTTACTGTTATTATACAATGACATTATTTAAGAAAGAAATTGCTTTCTTTTTTTAAATAATGTCTTTGTATAACAGCACTGTAATGTTCTGCCACATTGCTTCCCCGTTCTTCCTCGTTTTCTGATGCACTATGTGTGCCTATCAGACTTACATTCCCACACTTGCATCATAAATCATTCAGCAGAAAGAATGGAGGGAAAAGAATCTCCATTGCTTTTTTTCTAGTATGAGACAAGAATGTGGACATTATCCGACAGTTCAGAGTTATGACAGTCTGCTGAGAAGGTGCGGAAATATAAGGTAAAATCAGGTATGTTTCTGTTTCTTTAGTTTTACAAAATGTACCTGATTTGTTTGGTATCGGTTTGCCCTCAGAAGCATAGGGTCTATATTATATCATTGAATGCTTAAAAAAGCAAACGCTGATTGATCAACCTAATTTAAGCAAAAGCTTACAATCTCGAACTGTCAGATCAGCGATTTTTTTCACAGGGAAAAAAATTGCTGATCCAAAACACATACACACAACACAAGCACACCAAACAAACAGAAATCCACACACATACACCTAAAATCTGATACCTAACCCTACACTAAACTATGCACACACCACTAACTGCCCACTTACCTTAACCCAAACCCTAACCCTAAGGTCCGTCACTATCGCACACTCACCTCACCCGCTCCCTAACCCTAACTCACTTAAATCCGCCCTAACCCTCATGTCCACTCAATCGCACACACATCTAACCCGAGCCCTAACCCTAACTCACCTAAATCACCCTAACACTCACATCCACACAATCGCACACTTACCTGAATCTGACCGGTAACTTTCCACCATAACACTGAAAATACCGAAGCAACAGAAACGGACAACCGAATTCTTTCCCTAGGAAATAATTTGAGTTTCTGCTGCTTCGATATTTTGCTGTTTCGCGAAAATAAGTTCGATCAATCATTGTTCACTTTTTTAAGCATTCGAGGATATAATATAGACCCGAAGCATACATCAATGAAAAATTCTGGCCGCTGAATGGTACTTCAGCGGCCACACTTTTTTCTATTGGTATATGCTCGATTTATGACATGCACGCTGGTTGAGCTGACCAATGAGTATGCACATTTTTTAATACTAATGAAAAGTCATTGTATAAATAGAGGTAGATTATTGTTGTACAGTGCTAAGAACTGTGTCAGTCCTATACTTAACATTCCTATTTACCTCATTAATGTAGTAAGAATGATGAGAGATGCCATTTGGTGTGCTGCATTAATGTACAATCTTGTACATGTGCATATTCTGAACAATCCCAGCAGCAGGATATAAGCAAGGAACCTCTTTCTAGTCTGGTAAGTTTTGTACTGCTCATGTCTAGACTGAGTCAGGCACAACAATAAAAGCCATGTTAAAGACCACTGCACTGATGGTCAGTTAGTTCACCTTCTCTGTCATTTAATGCACTCTCCTCTGCAAATTACTGTATGTACTTTTCATTTTTGGTAGATTCAGCATAGCAAGGAATTAGTATAAGAAAAATAATTATTATATACAGAATACAAATTTAACAGTTATTGGAGAACCAGCTTATGTTGCTACACAGTTTCTCAGAGTCAGTTTATGTTGATACAGAGTTTATGAGAACAAGTTTACATTTATACAGAGTTTCTAATTGCATCACACCTACAGATTTTGGCTATATTTCTTTGGTAGTGCAGATTAGCCCACCTAGATGACTAGCAAGTGTAAAATAAATAAACAAATGCCACCCACTACCTGCTTGGTTTTAAGAAAGACATAGAACAGAACAGAGCAGACGTTATGCCAGTGAGCTTAGTTCTTATTTCTGATTAGTTGTAGATGTTGACATGTGCAGGGAGGTGATGCAATCAATCTAAACAAATGACTTCACTGCATTTTGTGGTAGTTCATTTTAAAGCATATTTTAGAATCACTTAGATGTGGGACAGAGGGCGTTGACTTCTTGCAGTGATATGTGAAGTATGTATATCAACACTTTATTTGTAATTTCAGTATATGGAGTAGAAAAATGGAATAACATTTCATTGAGACAGGAGCAGTGAGGCTGAACCACTGAAAAGTTTTTGGAGTTTTACCAAGAAATATTTTGCTTTACTGAAGATTTAATGATAGAGTGATAATTTTTTGCAATATAATTTTTTTATGTCTTTACAGTTACAAAGTCTAAAATATAGTTTCTGAGGCAGGATGGACAGATTGACATTTGTATGTTTTATGCAGTGAATGAATTATTTTATTCAGAAAGTACTACTATTGGTATATACTGTGGATGTAATATGTAATTGTGTAGATAACTCTCTCTTTCTGTAATGTGTCATTTTGCTGATACTAAGAACTGAATGTACTGTGCTATCATTTGTTAAAGTGTCTTAAAATGTAACTATATCCCCCTATGACCATGTCATCAGCAAGAACACACTTTACATTGTGAATTATATTTTCCTACCTTGTCATTCCCTGCAGTGAGTGCTCTCTCTCCTTCCTCCATCTTTGTGATCATCCATGTCAAATACACAAATTAAGTTATATATAATTAATGCGAATCATCTCTTCCACCACCTCAGTACAGATATTCTTCACCTCATTTCCATTCATTAAGGCTTCGGTCAGTCATGCACAAATCTTCTGTTGTCTCGCATACAGCCTGAAGCAGAGTGAGGGTAAAGCGAAGTGCGCCTGAAAATGAGCAGTCCCAACACAGAGACATCTGTTGTATGCATTTTAAGTATTACTCATTCACTGACTGAATTAATGCTGATACTTTTATAACTAAACTTAACTGAGTAATCCTTATGCTGACTAAGTTATTTCATTTTGTTCAACGCTGGTAATGGAGTTTAAATTATTTCCATGTAAATCAATCATAATCTAATTCTGTCAGATGTTTTCAACATTGTCAAGTAGATCTAAAATCAGAATAAAATAAATCAAAACAATAAAATGTTCAGACATTAAATAAATAATGGAAGCTATGTTGCAGAATCCTAAATTTGATGATCTGTAAATTTAAGACAGATGGGATGTTTTCAGGTGCGATCTGAAGCTCTTGTTAGATGAGTGATCCTAAAATAGATGAAGATGGATATTTACCTTATGCTATTTAGTTAAGGCAAATGGTTTGCTGCAGCCTTGCATTGCAAGTAATATACCATAAACCTTAGTAATTCCTGCTCAACTAAACAAAAGCATGACTGTTGTAGGAAGAACTACTTGTGGGTTGCAGATACTCAAGCTCTCTCAGATTGTAAATTCATAACAATACTTGAAGGGGGGGGTTCCCTAGGGGTGGCAGATGCACAAGTCCCTTCACATTGTAAGATGATAACACTGTAAAGACAGTGTAAGGATACAACAATACTTAAGGGGGGGTGTTAGATAAGAACACATTTCTGAGGAGGGTGTCCTTCAGTTGATAGACTCTCAGTACTTGCATGTAGCCCAGTAGACACAGGGGCAGATACTAATGCTATATTCTGCATCCCAGTTGTTGAGAGGCAACAGATTGTATGAAACCAGTGAAAATATTTGGGTGGAAGTCACAGTCAAAGGATGAGGATTTTGTTAATCACCCTATATACTGAAGTCTGAGAGGCCAAACTCCTGGAGATGTACAATGTGTAGTTGAGAAAATCAATGTTATCATACAAGAAAATACTTTGTCTCCTCCCCAGCTGGTAGACAATAACCCACATGTGCTCCCACAGCATAATTGAAAGACACCCTCACCACAGTAGGTGCTTGTGATACATACTTGTGATAATGCTCTAAATTTTATGGAGCATGTTGAGTAAATAGTTAAGAAAAATGAATAAAAGGGGAAACCAGATGTTTACATCAAACACATGGTATGCAAACGCTATAGAAGTTCTTATGTTTAGCTCAGATGTAGAGCTTAGTTTTAAGTAAGCTAAAAATTAATGGTTCTACTTTGTTTCAATTGACTCTCATTTCACTGAATTTCATTTCACCCCGACCACTTCGCTGAAAACTCAAATTACTGAAAACTCATTTCACTGAACTGAAGTTAGTATATATGGAACTGTGTAGAGTACTGTAAGGCAAGTAAAATGCATATGCCCTTTTCCCCACTGTAGTGTGATCCTGGAGTTTGTATATATAGTTAGGGGGGTGTGGGGGCATTGCCCCCCACTTAGTTTGAGTACATATTGTCTTCTGGAGACATTTAATCATCGATGTTGTAGCTATGCATGTCTATTGTTTAAAATGTATTGCTTTGAAGTTTTTGATAAAATAAAATATAAAACAAATAAGGTGGGGGGTTACACCTCCCCACCCCCCAACTATATATACTAATTCCAGGATCCCTCTACAGTGGGGAAAAGGGCATTTACCTTTTACTTGCCTTACAGTACTCTACACAGTGCCATATATACCAAGTTTAGTTCATTGAAATGAGGTTCAGTGAAATGAGTTTTCAGTAATTTGTGTTTTCAGCGAAGTGGTCGGGATAAAATTAAATTCAGTGAAATGAGATTCAATGAAACAAAGTAGACCCAAAATTAACATTCACTGCCAACAGGATAATTTTGCTTTGCTGTTGGTATTCCAGCATTTACATATCATTATTACACACTTGAACAGCTAGACTAGATGAATGCTAACAACATGATTACATACTAGCAAATTGCATTGAGTCATAATGTCATATACAAACAATGTCCTGGCTTGTGCAAATACACCATGGAGTAGTTCCATTAGCTAAAACACCCACATTTACATCTTCAGCAGACAAGCAAACACCTGTGCTCATCCTACCTAAGTAATGGAACACCCTCCTACACAGAGGTAAGCAAATTATTAGTCTGAGGTTAAGAAAACAGCCAAAAATTACCTTCTTTGTATAAGGTGTGTAGTTTCTTAAGAATGTGGGTCATTACACAAAATCCTTTAGCTGATGCTACAGTTAGGTAGAAAGTAACTTCTGCCTATTTCCAGTGACTTAATTATGTTACATCTTCAAGTAAAATACTTTCAATGCTTACTAGAAAGAAAAGAGACATCACCATATTAATGAATGCACTATTTGCCCAAAGTGAGTCACTTATATTAGCAGACCCAGAACTTTCCAACTGATCACTATAGGATCAATTGAACCAAACTATTGCTAATATGTACACTGTAAATTATAAAGCTGTTTGAACATTTGAGATGCCATTTCATTCTATGCTGCATCTAGCTCCCCTGAAAGTAATTTCCTCAAAGAAAAATTAGGCCAAAATGAACTAAGGGTTAAATTACTAATGCCAATCTCACCACTTCTCATCTGCCAAATATGCATGGTTCACATGCAGAACTGATTCTATGTATTTTGTATAGGTCTGTCAATGATTTTTCTTGATTTTATTTTTAATTTGGTAAAAGTCAGATACGAAGGAGAGAACATAGCATGTAGATAAATCAAAACAACCACAAAGCATAACATGAGTGAGACATTAAACTGCCAGATAGTTTTGTGTGGTTGTTTTTATAACTCAGTAGTGTTTCTTTCAATTGGAATCTCTTGCTGAGTTGTAGTGACTTAATTAGTTTTAAATATTTTTAATTGTTTAATAGATAGGGTGGAGTTATATCTCCCGCCCAGGATGTATATTTAAGCACTGTTTTAATTTCCTGTTTTATATCCATGAGTCTGATGAAGCCAAGTGGGTGAAAGCGCTTACTCAATAAACGTCACGTTTTTATTTTATTACTATATGCTCAGAGGTGATTGATTTATCTACATGCTATGTTCTCTCCTTCGTATCTGACTTTTACCATTGTTTAGTTTTTTTATTGGGATACATTTGGAGGAGAGTTTACTCCACTACCACAAGTTTTCTTCCTTTATTTTTAATTTGTTGGTGAGGGTAGAGCTCTGCTCATTTCAGAACAATTGCAGGCTCTAACCAAGAATAAAATACACATAACAGCAAAGAACTGAGATTATAATGTTTAAACACCATAGTTTACATAACTAACACAGACAATGACATGAAAGTTAGAATTGCATAAGTATACAAGCATGTAGTAAGTCATGGGTATATTTTCTTTCTCTAATTATGTATACTCTAATAAGCTGATGCTTTTTTAGAAGCGTGTGTGTGTGTGTGTGTGTGTGTGTGTGTGTGTGTGTGTGTGTGTGTGTGTGTGTGTGTGTGTGTGTGTGTGTATATATGTATATGTATATATGTATATATATATATATATATATATATATATATATATATATATATATATATGAGTGTGTGTGTGTGTGTATATCGGTGTGTTTTGTGCAATAAAGAACATTTTTACTTTTGGATCCTGCCGTATTACTGGGTTTACATCCTGTTAGTGGCTGCCTTCAATGACTGCTTCGTGTGACCGGACCTGTTGTTCTATATATATATATATATATATATATATATATATATATATATATATAAAATCATCCAAACACAACAGGCTGATGCTAGCATCTTAGGAAAACAACTCACTAAAATCCAAAAACATTGACAACACAAACAATCTCAAAAGAAAAACAGTTTCTTTTAGTGATCTGTGAACCAAAATTCTACCACTAAATTCAGACCTAATTTGTCTAAATAGTGGTAGTTTTATGAAAAGTGTTTTTCTGAGGTAAGGTGTGGGGTTGTGGTTAGGGGTAGGGTTAGAGTTGGCATGCATTAGTAAAGATGGGTCCCTTGTACCACCTACTTAATGCATACTTACCCTGCTTCTGCCCCTGCCTCTAACCCCAACCTTACACCTCACCTTGACCCATTCCACGAAAAGTAACATCAGTGGCTCATCAGGAGGTACATTTGTCTTTGGTGTTGGGAGATCTGAAGGCTATGGGTTCTCTTTCCACTCCAGGTACTTGAATAAATTTCGCTATACTGACACTGCAGTGTAGATAAGGATATGCTGCACTCCTGAGTGTACTGTCCTTCAGATGGCACTTTAAACTGAGGTCCCATCTACCTGAGTTAATAATAGCACAGGTGGATGTAAAAGATCCCATGGCACTTATTGTATTTACACTTTTCTAATTTTCTTTCAGTGTTTACACGTTCATCATATTTATACTTTATATCACACTTTACATGTTATATGACATTTAACATATTCACTTTCCTAAAATTATCCAATAACCTTTTCATTCCCATCACTTCCACAATAACCATTTGTATATTGCACATATTTCCTCTTCATCTTTTCTTTTGTTACACAGATATTCTTTACATATTTTCCATAAACACCAAACAACAGTGAATAAGATTTTATCCAACTTTTCAGTTTCTTTGTTACTCCTAACCTTATACTTCATGCATAGTACCATCTTCATAACAATGTCTTGAAATACTTTCCAGTCATTAACATATTTGAGTTCATTTCCAGACACCTTCATTTTTTTCTATACAAATAAACATTTTGGGGGTATATTTTCAATATTACAGCTAGTACACATTTTACTTTGATCATTTTATATTTCAAGTTACTTTTCACTGGCAGAATGCACAACTGTATATGCCACAGAAAATGACTAGCTTCAAAAAAGATTCAAATCTTTCCTGCTTTCTAACATTCACCCCCTTCCATTTTTCCAAGGATTGAGATAGTAGTTCTATTTCATTATTTTATACCATTCTTTCCTTTCCATTTCTACTTCATTTTGTGTCTTTATTTTTTCTTTCATATTCCTTCTCTTCCAGACTTTTAGTTTCTGTTTTCTTTCTCTTAACCCCACCCATCCACACTGTTTTATATTTTTTAAATAGAACATGTCCCAGTATTATTTTTTGGCAAACATTCTTTAACATTCATAGTTTCATAGGTAGGTACTAGGCTATCTGCCCGAAGGCATTTATAAGCCTAGCCAGAATGTGTTGGCTTTCGCCGCCTCCTTAGATTAGTTCCCTGTGCCTCTGTCCAGCAGAGCCACTAAAGTGATCCCCGAGGTAAACTTTCTGTTTCCCATCCACTCGTCAAGATTTCTTTTGAAGAGTGTTAGCAAGCAGCTCTGCCTAATGTAGATTGGGATCTTGTTCCAAAGCATGGGAAGTCTCTGGGACAGGAATCTATCCCTCCAGCATGTCCTATTTATTGTTGTGGTGAGGTTTAGATCCCTAGAGCGTGTGGCTCGTGGGGATAAGGTTTTATTTAGGTGGAGCATGTCCATCAATTCTGGGTTGGACATGGCCTTGTATGTCAGGCAGAGATCACCTCTGAGTAGGCGGTATGCAACCGAGTACAGCTGTAATTTCTTCAGTCGAGCTGCATAGGGCATCTGTTTGAGGCCAGTGATCCTCTTGGTGAGGTACTTCTGTCGTCTTTCCAACAGTTGCAGGTGTCTTGTAAGGTACATCCTAAATGGGGTGTTGTACTCTATGATGGGTCTGATAAGTGATGAGTAGAGGGGCACAATGAACTCTTTTGATCTGGATGCTCACCCTTTTGTGATTAGGTGGGCCACGTAGAAGGATTTTCTAACCACTTTGGCAATGTGATTATAAATGGTGAGATTACTATCTACTTGGGTCCCCAGATCCCTTATTACATCTTCCGTATTTAGGGGACTACCACCTATGTGTTGTTTGTGGGTACTTTGTTTTTTCCAAAGGGGATGACTATGCACATTTTGGCATTTAGCTTGAGGCCATGATTTTGACACCAGGTATCCGTCTCAGTGAGACCCATTTGGGGGATGTCTGTGTCAGCCGGAGAGTTAGTTATAGCCCCTAGTTTGCAGTCGTCTGTGAACTTGGTCAGCCATAGTCCTCCTGTGCTTGCCTGTACCTCTGAGAAGTATATGCTGAACAGGAGGGGTGCTAGGACTGAGCCCTGGGGAACTCCACTTGTAACCAGTTTAGAGTTGGACCTAGCTCCTGCAACTCTCACCATGTAGGTTCTGTCCATGAGCCAGTTGGCAACCCATCTTGTGACGTAGGGGTTTATGTTCAGGCTGGTGAGCTTGTCTATAATACCAGAATGGGGAATGGTGTTGAAGGCCTTTGCGAGGTCTAGGTAGGCTGTGTGTACCACCTTTCCCTCATCTATAGCCTTGGTAACTGTCTCAAAGAAGTCCACCAGGTTTAGGAGGCATGATCTGCCCTTAACAAAGCCGAACTGGGTAGGGTCCAGTGTTTGGAGGTTCCCAATGTCTCTGTTAATGAGTTCCATGATAATGTACTCCATAGCCTTGCAGACCAAGCTAGTGAGGCTAATAGGGTGATGGTTCCCGTGGTCTGTTGTGGCTCCACCTTTGTGGAGCAGAATAACCATTGCTGTGTGCCACTCTATGGGTATGTAACCTGTGGAGAGGCTGAATTTGAACAGTGTGTTTAGGTGAGGGGTTAGTTCGTCTTTGAGCTCATGTAGGATGCAGCCTGAGACACCGTCCGGTCCCATTGATGCTGTGTTTTTGGCTTTGGAGAGGGCTGTTTTAACCTGAGTGTCTGTGATTTCAGGGACTCTACATTCTTCTGGTATGGTTATGTGCCCTTTTGGGGGTGAGAGGGGGGTGAAGTTTGCGCTGAACCTGTCTGCCAGGATGTTGGCGATATTGGTCGGTTCAGTGTATTTTGTGCCATTCTGCGCTAACTCAGAGCAGATCTGAGCATTGCCACTTAGATTATTGACATTAGTAAAGAAAGCCTTGTGGTTATCTTTGGAGTCCTTGACAATTTTTCTTTCAAAGCTCACCTTGGATGATTTTACGAGGGATCGTAGTTTTTTGCTGATACTGATCAGGGATGTCTTCCCTTCTTGGGATTTTACTCTTTTCTGTACTAGTTTCCTCCTTCTATTGTATAGTTTGTTTATGGCAGGAGTCCACAAGACTGGTTTCCTTTTCTTGGAGGTGTGAGTCTTGGTTTTGCTTGGGATGGCATGATCCATGCATTCATGTAGGTGCCCGTAGAATGCATTAGTAAAGGATTTTGCAGCTTGGACAGCGTTATCTTTCAGCATGGGGGCTTTGAAACTTTCCACCTCGGTCTTAAGTAATGTGAAGTCTGCTTTTGAAAAGTTTTTCACGGTGGTTTTCTTGTCCGGGGCTGGGGGCAGAATGTAGATATCCAAAGTGATTTGTTTATTCAAGCCAGATTTATTTATTTATACTAAGAAAACAGCCAGATTTATTAAATTCAACCCCCCCTTTCTCTTTTCCAGTATAAAGTATCCCTCTTTTAATTGGATTCATCATTGTTCCCCATAAAAAATGCCCAACAATTCACTTTCCATGGAACTGGGAAACAAACATATGCACGCTACTTGCATATGCTAACTTTCCTAAAATGCATGTGTTTAACATATATACCTTTTTTAGGAACAACAGAAACACCCACCATCAATCTACCAGTGTTTATATTTCTTTTAGAACTTCTCTCTGTTGTTCTATTACTGCTTCTTCCTTCACAAATTTAACCCCTATTACATCAGTCTTACTTCTGGTAAAATAACTTCCTGCCATTCTTAACACTTCTCTGAAACCCTAACATTTTGACTTATTTAAATATAACCCTAAAGAACCCAGACTTTATTCTGTTCTGAAAATTAACTCTTTCATCCAATGTCTTCGCTACTAATCCAGACCATCTGCATAAGTTAACATTAGTGGTACCATAATTCTTTCATTAACCTTCCATCTACCATACTGTAACTATGATCCACATGTCTGTAAAGCCACATTCATTACTATTACAATCACATGGATAGCAGTGCTTTACTCTTCTTGCCTGCCTTATCCTTTTTGCATAATAATCCATTTACCATTATAGATACACAAGAATTTTCATAAACTGTCTTCTCTATCCTTATTTCAGTTCTACTTCATGCTGTTTTTAAATGTTTAACATTTCCCCATGATAAGCAGTGTCAAATGCCTTAGCTACATTATACCCACCAATAGCAACACCGTAAATGAAAAGAACAGTCTGATAAGGAATTGAAACAATGACACCTCGGCTCGGACGGTGAAAATCGATTTAATGCCAAAAAACAAACTAATCCGCAAAAGACAGGTTAAGCGCTTTCATTTGACTAGCAGACTTCATCAGAACAAAGATAATTAATGCTAAGTTCTTTAAATACCAAAATTGGCGCCAAAACTGCATCACACAAAAATATTTAAAGAAATATATGCATATATCAAATTCACTTTCACTTCCAAACTACAAATAAAAATGTAAACCTATAAATATCTATATATGACATAAAATGAACATGAACATAAAATAAACATGGAATAAAATGAAACGGACATAAAATGACTATGGATACCTATATATCCTTAAAAATAATAAAAATATTGGACATAATCCTTTTGAAACTTGTTAAAACTCATATATATATAATTTATTGAGACATAATTAGCTATTAAGACATAATTAAAAATGGTTTGATACTAATGGAATCATTGATACCAGGATATCTGGTGGCATCAGTAAAAATCTGCCACCTACTCTCCTTCATAGCCAACAGGGCTTTGGTATTCCCTCCATAATGTGAAATACCCACCGTATCAATGATAGTAAATTTAAAGTTATGTGTATCTCCACTATGATGTTTATGCCGATATAAAGCATTCTTTTTGTCCTTAGTTCTAATACAGTATTAATGATCATAAATACGTTGTTTGAACTGTCTCCCAGTCTTCCCTATGTAGAATGCTGTTCATTCTACACAGGTAGCCAAGTATACCACAAACTTAGTATTGCAATTTCCACCCCTACAATGTAAATACATCTTGTTTAAATTGTCCAACTTGCAACCCACAGCCTCATTAATAAAATGGCATTGGCTACAAGCTCCGCATTTTTTAGTTCGTGAGGTTCCCCTATTCTTATTGATACTGTTAGATTCCAATAACTTCTTGATGTTAAATCCTGTTTTGTAAACAATCTTAGGATGTATACCTAATATCTTTGTTATATCATCATCCCTTATAACCAGATTCCAATGTTCTCTGATAATAACTTCAATATTGTATACTACTGGTGAATACATTAATACACAAACCATATGACTTACTTCATCCTTCAAGTTATCTACTTGTGATGTGGCCACACTACCTGAATTCCCTAATAAGGGCACATACTTTTTACCCCACTCACTAATGACATACTTGACTACATCATTCAAAAGGGTTTCAGGGTACCCCCTAACTTCAAACATTGACTTAAAATCCAGTTCTTTTAACATAATTCCTCTAGTAGATGACATGCAGGCAGCCCTGATACACTGCCCTTTAAAAATATTTTTGAACACATATGGAGGATGATTACTACTATACTCAAGTAATCATTGGAGAAGGTCTCCTTCCTATGTATACAGGATATAAATCCATCATCCCCATGACTAATATATGTGTCCAAAAACACTATTCCACTAGCATTAATAGAATGAGTGAATTTAAGAAAATCAGTGGTGTTGTTGATATAATCAGCACTTACAATTATCCATGTATACGTATAAAAATTGTTTAGATACAGAGAATTTTTTAGAGAAGTTTTTAAAGAAATTTTAGATAAATATAATTATATACTATATATACTATATATATTATTTATTATGTTTATATTTATATTTATATTTATTTATGTCTTTACAATATAATGAAATTTATTAGGTAATATGAATTTGATATGCTGCTACAAATGTATACAGGATATTTTATTATGTTGAATTAGGAGTTTGGCACCATCTGGTGGCATAAAAAATGAATTATGTGTGATTGAGTATAACATTCAAGTTTAATGAATGTAAGATTCTCAGTATGATTAGTTTGAACATGAGAATATTTAATTATGTATAGTAAACATATTGAGTTTATTGATTTTAAATGGAAGAGACTGTTTAAATATAGGGGACTGTAGAAGTATTAGTATTACAGTTCAAAATTGTTTTAAATTGAATTGATTGATTAATTGAACTGTTTTGAATTTTAATTGATTTGACTATATAAGGACTGTGCTTTTTACATGGGTTGTACAGTCTGAGGAAGCCCTTTTCAGGGTGAAAGCGCTAACTGACGTAAATAAAGAACATTCCTGGGTTTATCCTATGAGTTGGAGCTATTATTTTTTCATTTCATCACTTGATTTCGTTGAACTGTGGTTGTGTTGCATACAAGCTACAGCGTTCCTGCACCTAGGTTGGATTGCTGATTTTATCGTTATTTGATAGCAGGAACGCTTTCTCGAGTGGGACGTTGACGTTTATCAGGTTTATTCATTTATTTTTTTCTGTCCCGCTTTGTGAGTATGGCTTGTCTAGTAGGAGGAGACGATATTTAGCTTGCGTACACACCAGACACTAGCTTTACTTCCGACCGGATGTTGGGCAAGATTCGGAACTGTGTAGCAGGCAAAGAAAATGTGTTGCTGCTTTTTGAACCAAGCGAGGAGCGTGGATTAGACAATGATAATGCAGAGGAGCTACTCTTGTTGGCAGACGAACTGGACAAATTAGAGACAGACTTCATGAAACTTAAAAGGCTGCAGCTGCAACGGCAGCATTTTGAGGCTTGCATAAAGAAACACATCATACCAAGATGACTTCGTGTTCTTAAGATGCCCACCACAGGTAACCACTTTCCTGAACTTTTGTTAAAGTGGCAAAAACTAAATATGGATTTGAGCTTCAACTATATGAAGCTATTGACTGATTACCATAAACCTGAGGAGGAGCTTTTAAGAGAGAAAGTAACTGAAATGCATGCCTCCATTATTTCTAAATATAATACTTCTAAAACAACTTTGGGACTGGATAGGTTAATGGACAATGTCCTACTGTATGAAAAAAGGCTGATAAATCAAAAAAAGACCAAGATTGAAAGAGATGTCACTGATTTTAAAAACGGACATGTCTTCACTTGGCCTAGGACTGTTGTTAATAATGGACATACTAAGAGAACAGGTCCTGAGGTTATAGAGACTATTGACACTGATTTAAATACAGTAGGCCATGATACTGTTGTTACTACTAATAATGTTGTTATTACCGGAGATGTTGAAACCTTACCTATTAATAATGGAATAGCTAATAGTTTGAATGAAACTGTTAACAATGTGAATTTATATCCTACTGTAGTACAGACTAAAGGAAAGGGTAGGAATGGTGAAAATATCTCAAACACGAATGTAATGGGTATGGTCAATACCATTAACACTAAAAATGGAAATATATCAGTAGTAAAGAAAAAAGTAGTATCTGTTGACTATGGGAAGGATGGGGACATGAATACTTTTATACGTGATGTCCCTTTCCCAATACAGTCCCCCCGGCTCAGAGGAAGATCACGATCAATGAGCAGGGGGAGACAGAAAAGGAAATTGGTAGAGACAGATCAGGTGGGGCCCACATTGAAAAAGATGTGGGCGAGAAAAGGGAATCCCTAGTTATGAATCTATCACACAAGAATCTTAGTCCTTATGAAGAACAAGTTTTAAGTAAGGTCCTGTCATTTATACCCAGTAGAATGAGTGAATCCACTGACTCTATTATTGATGTTAAGATGTTCGTTAGGAACATACAATTAAAACTTGATTTTGGGCAAGCTGATAAAGACAGAGCAACAAATGCCTTCAAACCAGTAAGTACTTATATTCCAGCACTGCACCCGGTGCTTGACACATATTCTAGGCTTGTAGAAAATGACTTACATATGTATTATTCTGAAGGGAAATTGAAAAGGCATAATAAGAGTAATTTGACATTCATGCAAAGAAAAGCATTACAAGATTTAAAGAATGACAATAGTATTATAATAGTACCAGCAGACAAAGGTGGACCAATTGTGGTTATGGATTCTGAACATTACTCTAATAATATGAAGGCAATGCTAAATAGTGATGGATGTTACATGAAATTAGATATTAATGAAGTGATGACCAAAATATTCAGAGTATATGACACTATTGATGATTTATTCATTAGTAAATTAATAAAGAAAGATTTTTACAAATTTCTTAAGGTCAATAATCCTTTGATCCCTATCCTGAAAGGGCTCCCTAAAGTCCACAAAGGCCTAGATAACCCCCCGATGCGACCAATAGTTTCAGGTCGAGGGTGGCTGACGGAACCTTTTTCTTTATTTGTTGAACATCATTTAAGAACAGTGGTAGAGGATAACTCTAATATTCTGAAGGACAGTAAACATTTTTTACTTGACCTATATGATTATTTATCTAATGGTGAAGATGTTAATGAATATTTTTTGGTTACTTTAGACGTGAAAAGTCTATTCACAGTTATACCCAATGCTGTAGGCATTGATAGTGTTCAAAACTATTTAAGGAAGTATACTGACATGGATGTTCAATTCATTGAATTACTAGCATTATTTTTAGAAATTATATTAGAGAATAATGTCTTTCTTTTTGAGGATGATATGTACATACAAAATGATGGCGTAGCTATGGGCACTTCTTGTGCCAATAGCTACGCCAACATTGTAATGACAGAATGGGAAAGAGAGAGCTTGTTCCCCTTTATGTCCTTTAAACAAAATGTCACCTTTTATAAGAGGTTTGTGGATGACCTCTTTTTGGTATGGAAAGGAAGTGAGACTGCATTATTAGAATTTGAAAAAGACATTAATAAATTGACCAATTTTTTGTGTTTTACTATGAGTTATTCTAAGGAGTATATTTCCTTTTTAGATGTAAATGTTATGAAGCTTAGGAATGGAATAATTAATACTTCAGAACACTTTACTGCATAGGAGCAGCATGCACCCCAAACATATCTTTGATAATGTCATAAAAGGTCAGATAATGAGAGCTTCTAGGCTCAACCCTACAGAGACTGGGTTCAATGAAGAAATAGAAGGACTGAAATCTAGGTTATTAGACAGATCATATAGAGAAAGAGATGTTGTTAAAACAATACAAGAAGTCTATGGTATGAGGAATACAAGAGCTCGTCCGTATTTTTCAAGTAGAATAAATTTAGAGACTGAAGATAATATAAACAATAGGGAATCAGAAGTAAATGACATTTTGATTAGCCTACCACTATTTTTCACCAGAGATGTTAATGAGGTTAAAAGTATTATAGAAAAGCATTGGCATCTGCTAAGACTAGAGGATGAAATTAGTACTTTAGTTGGTGAGAAACCCAGGTTTTGCTATAAGAATAAACCAAACCTAAAAAGAACATTGTGCCATAAAATTCGAAATGGCCATCAAATATATCCTACTAATACGACCCCTTGTAGCTGCAATCAGTGTGGTCTGATCAACACTGATACAACCTTTAAGTCACCAGTGACAGGAAAAACCTTTACTTTCTTTACTGGTACAACATGTAGAACGGAGAATGTAGTCTATTTAGCTCAGTGTTGTTCCTGCACAGCATTTTACATAGGTAAAACGAATAGACAATTTAGAGAAAGAATAAGGGAACACAACTATAGTATAAGGATAGGAGATGAGCAAAATGCTCTAGCTAAACATCATAAGACAAAGGGAAGTACACACACCTTTAGCTTCTTCGTCCTTCAGGTTATAAACAAAACCTTAAGGGGAGGGGACTTAGAAAATTATACCTTGGAACAAGAGACCAGATGGATTATCAGATGCAAGTCTGACTATCCCCCTGGTCTCAATGATAAAGTAAGCCTACATCCATTTTTAAAGAAAAGGAGGCTAGGAAGAACTTTGAAATATTGAGATTGAAGACTGTTATGGTGCATATGTTTTTTGTGCACTTGAAATAAGCATTTTATTTTAGTATTTTTATACACTTACAATTATCCATGTATATGTATAAAAATTCAAAATATAAAGTATTTTATTTTAGTATTTTTATACACTTACAATTATCCATGTATACGTATAAAAATTGTTTAGATACAGAGAATTTTTTAGAGAAGTTTTTAAAGAAATTTTAGATAAATATAATTATATACTATATATACTATATATATTATTTATTATGTTTATATTTATATTTATTTATATCTTTACAATATAATGAAATTTATTAGGTAATATGAATTTGATAAGCTGCTACAAATGTATACAGGATATTTTATTATGTTGAATTAGGAGTTTGGCACCATATGGTGGCATAAAAAATGAATTACGTGTGATTGAGTATAACATTCAAGTTTAATGAATGGAAGATTCTCAGTATGATTAGTTTAAACATGAGAATATTTAATTATGTATAGTAAACATATTGAGTTTATTGATTTTAAATGGAAGAGACTGTTTAAATATAGGAGACTGTAGAAGTATTAGTATTACAGTTCAAAATTGTTTTAAAGTGAATTGATTGATTAATTGAACTGTTTTGAATTTTAATTGATTTGACTATATAAGGACTGTGCTTTTTACATGGGTTGTACAGTCTGAGGAAGCCCTTTTCAGGGTGAAAGCGCTAACTGACGTAAATAAAGAACGTTCCTGGGTTTATCCTATGAGTTGGAGCTATTATTTTTTCATTTCATCACTTGATTTCGTTGAACTGTGGTTGTATTGCATACAAGCTACAGCGTTCCTGCACCTAGGTTGGATTGCTGATTTTATCATTATTTGATAGCAGGAACGCTTTCTCGAGTGGGACGTTGACGTTTATTATGTGTTGTTGATATAACTGATAAATTCAGAAACCATTTCTTCAGGCCCTTTCCATAACACAAAGAGGTCATCCAAAAATCTTGTATAATAAACTATATACTGAAAAAATTCAGATTTAAACAAATATTCAGATTCCCATTCAAGCATAACTAGGTTAGCGAAAATGGGAGCACAAAATGCTCCCATAGCCACACCCCTAGTTTGCCTAAAAAACTCATTTTCAAAATGGATATAATTGTGATCTAATACTAACCCCATCATGTCTGTAATGAGGCAAATATTATCCCAATCCAAACTGGAGTATTTCCTTAAACTGCTGCTGAAATACTCTAATTCCAAATCCCTGGGAATACACGAGAATAAATCAGCAACATTGATGGTAATAAAAATAAGGTTACTACTCCATATTTGGGATGTCAACTGCCCTAAGAACATCCAAGAGTCTTTTATAAGGTGTGGAATGTTGTTATACACAGGCTTAACCCATTTATCAATAGCAACACCCAACGGGAAGGTTTTGTATTTGCTCCCTGAAATTATGGGTCTGAAGGGAGGGTGTGTTAAGTTTTTATGTACTTTGGGAATTCCAACAATCGTGGCTAGAATTGGGAATTCCACCTTTAAAAATTGATAGATCTCAGTGGTAATCCTATTATCTAACAAGTATTCTTCTAATGCCAAATCAATTCGCTTATACCCAATATTGATTTCATTAAGAGATATTGCATCATAATTTCCAGATTGATACAGGATATTGTAAATTTCATTAATATAATCCATTTTATTGAATAACACAATCCCTCCCCCTTTGTCAGGTTTCATTAACCTTACCTCATTATTATTCACAAAATTCTGTAAACAATTACGTTCATCTACTGTTAAATTGGCCTGTATGCCGATTTTTATACCTTTGTCAGTCCTGTATGTTTTGTTGAACCTATAAATATCATTACAAACCATTTTTTGAAAGTTCGCCACCATCATGTTACTTTGGGGTATATACTTGCTCTTCTTATTAAGACCTGTAGGGACCAAGTTAATACTACCAGCATTATTTAGTTTAAAATGAATGGCTAAATTTAGCCTCCTGCAATATAATTTCACTTCTAAAATGGTATCCACTAAATTGAAACCTACTGTAGGAATAAATTTCATGCCTTTCGAAAACACCCTGAAGAATTCATCAGATATGTCAAGATTAGTATAATTGAACACATTAAATCCTTTTTTGGTGTATAAAATATTGTTTCCATTACTACCCAATGTTTCACTTATACCAATTATAACATCTTGACAATTATCTGTGCCCCCTAGTTCATTACTTTGTTCATTGCCCAAATTAGTGGCGTAATCTGTACAAATACCATATGGTCCATTGTCCGAAATTATAGTTGTGGTGTCAAAAACACACACGTCATTCTTCAGCCTATTTATCTCATTCTCCTGTTCCTTGGTGCATATATATTTTTTGGTTGGGGATAAAACCTGCCCCCTTGAAAATTCAAATTCCTATCTGTATTTCTATATTCATTTCTAAAATTCCTATCCTCTTCCTCTATCTGATGATTCTTGGGCCAAATATATGCCCTATAATTAGCATATTGTTCAACATCACGAACAATTTTTCCATTTTTCCTTTCATATATATTTGCCGCTTTGCGATCGGCTGCTGTAAACTGCTTATCATACAAATCTTTCCACTGGCTGAATATATCATTGTTAATAATTTCAAAATTTAATTTGTCCACTTCCTGTACTAATCGAGACAGTTTTTCATCATTTTTCTTAACCAACAATCTAATATAACTAAATCCAAAACTGTCAAACAAATTGTTAAACTCCACTTTAGTGTCATGATTCAAATCCAGCCCCATCGGTACTTTAAAAAATCTAATACCTTTGGGAACAATCTGTAATGCAATACATTTACTAAAATAAGCATTTTCAATCTTTAAATTTTTAATAGCTGTTAATTTTTTACCCAAGGTATATATCATATCCTTGATAGTAGCTTTGGTAGCACTTGTATACTGTTCATTAGTATGGCCAACATCATAATTATCATACTTGTCAAAGTCATAGTCATCGTTCAGAAATCGGTCCAAATAACCATTACCATTTGGTTTGTCCATTCCATTAGTCCTAAGCTTTTTTGATATATTATTATGACTTCCTTTATTAATATTAGGACTAGAGTATTTAGTTAATAATTCAGTACCTTTCATATTATCTCCTTGCATTCTGGCAATAGCTGAATAAGTTTTGACAGGCAGCGGACGCTTAGGACAGGCCCCTGTCCGCTCTGCCTCATCATGCACATGAAAAAGGCTGAAATCAAAAGTAAAACCATCCGTTGATGGATTGCTAATGTTTAACTCCTTGTTGCGACTAAAAAACCGTTCATGTGGTGATAGAATACCGTCGTCTACACAATTGCCTTGCCCGTTCAGTATTTCAGTCTGAGTACTTGCATCCACATCTTTACCAACTCTAGGGACCTCCCCACCGGATATCATTGATTGTTGCTTGTCCCTAGTATTCGCTTCACCATTCGAATTTGAGGCCGAAAAAGTTCGCCCTACCAGTTCAAGTAACCGAGTTACTTCCTCTTTTAGTGCTGTAATCTCCAAACGAATATTAGCTATTTCCACCCTGTCTGACGAAGCCTGAGGATCCTCGTTGTTATTTTCCATACCAGACACAACCACTACTCCCACCAATAGCAACACCGTAAATGAAAAGAACAGTTTGATAAGGAATTGATACAATGACACCTCGGCTCGGACGGTGAAAATCGATTTAATGCCAAAAAACAAAGTAATCCACAAAAGACAGGTTAAGCACTTTCATCTGACTAGCAAATGAAATGGACAGTATCAAACCATTTTTAATTATGGGCAGGATTCAGGAAGGCTTACACGGAGTTCAAGAGTAGTGTAAGCCTCCGTGTAAGCCTCCCGATCCAGGAACAGCCCAAACCTCCGTGTAAGAGACAGCTAACACGTCTCTTACACAGACTGGGTATGGAAATGCTCAATACCTCATTTGCAGCTGAAAGATATGCAAATGAGGTATTTGAGCGATCCAAGAAGCCTAAACCAGTCCATGTAACGGACGTGTTAGCTGCAGAAATGTACTCAGCTGACAACTGAGTACATTTCTGCAAAATTGACAACGGAGCTATGTCAGCTCCAAATAAAGGGTGCATATGTTTCATTTAGCATGCCAATGGCCAAATATGTGGCCATTGGCATTAAAAAGTGTTGCAAAACTATTAAAAATAACTTTTTTTTTTTCGTGATTTTCATGTAACTGCAGCGCACACCAAGCAAACGGGTGCGCTTAAAACTGAAAACCGAAGCTTTTAAGCCCACAATTGTGGGTTTAATGTATTACATGGAATAACAATGCAGGGACTAGCAGACCAAAAACAATATGGCCTCCGTGTAGTGGTTGTCAAGGGGGGGAAGCTCCGTGTAAAACATGTAACTAAGCATTACTAGGCAATCCTATGTAAATGAGGGTTACAATACTGAATCACACTGCCACATAGGTAATGAGCACTTTCTGAGTAGTGTAAGAGTTATAGAAGGGGGAGGAATAGAGTAAGAGGTAGGTGACATCACAGGGGGGAATGATAGAAATAAGTGTATCACATTGGAGGGCAGTGTAACGTGACAGATGACAGACAGACATCAGGGAGAGGGGTGTGTCCCAACAGAACACTAGGAAAGTCAAGAAATAGAGGGTGCACACTATCCCTACACTCAAACTTTCTTGATATACGTGCATGCACGCGTGTGCGCGCGTGTAAGGCAGGTTCAACATGTGGGAATGTGTTGCAAACCGTTTGCAACGGTTTGCGTGGGCGTGCACGTGTGTGAGGCTGTGTGCATGCGTTTTAACATGAATCAGCCAAGTTCACACCATGTAAGGATGTGTGCGCGCGTGTAAGTAACTGTGAGCATGCTTAAGCTGGTGTGCACATTGCTCCCCCTCAGGAAACAGAGAGGAAAAAGGAAACAACCAGAATACAGGGAAGCTGCTAGAGGAGACTGCTGAAGTTAATTGGTGCGAACAATTGGAAGCAGGCAATTACACAGGCAGACCAGAAGCCCAACCCAGCACTTAAAACACTGCAAACAGCAGTGCAGGGTGTTTCTCACAAGAGATACTGCAAGAAAGGAGTAAGCTATCAGAATTGAAAACTGACAAAAGCTGAACTCAGAGCAGAAATGCTAGGGGCTACCATAGCTGTTATAATCAGGCATAGGCGGATTGCTGAGGGTGGTGACAATGCAGATGCTGACAGACAACCCAGAGTGAGGAGAAGGAGAAGAGTATACAGGCCCAGGATCACCTACCATGGGTTACATGAGCTGGAGATAGTAGAGCGCTACAGAGTGGACAGAGACCTTCTGCAGCAAATTGTTGAGCTGTGCAGGCCACATCTCACACACAGAACCAACAGAGGGGAACCCATCCCAGTGGAAACCAAGGTATGTGTTGGCCTACGAATACTAGCAACAGGTACCTTCCAGAGACCAACTGGTGATATGATGGGGATATCACAGGCATCAGCCTCCAGGGTACTGCACCAGTTCCTGGATGCCATGTCAGCACATGTCGGTGATCACGTATATTTCCCCAATGCCCATGAGGTATTGGCCAGCAATATGCGTCTCTTCCAGCAAATAGCGGAATACACTGAGGTAGTGGGTGCAATAGACTGCACGCACATACGCATCAAAGCACCAGCCGGTGAGCAGGGTAGGGCCTACATTAACTGCAAGGGCTTCCCCTCCATCAACTGCCAGTTTATGTGTGATGCCCAGGGCATAATAATGAATGTGTGTGCTGGCTGCCCTGAGAGCTACAATGATTCCCATATCTGGCATTTGACACAGCTGTACCAGACATTTGCCAGTGGGGACATGCCACATGGACACCTAGTGGGGGATACAGGTTATGCACTGGAGCCGTGGCTGATGACACCCATCAGAATGCACACACACCTGAACAGGAACGCCATAATGAGGCACACGCACAAACACGTAATGTAATAGAGCATGTGTTTGGGCTGCTCAAGTCACGGTTCTGGTGTCTGGACACATCTGGTGGAGCCTTGCAGTACTCACCAACTACATGTACCCAAATTGTCATGGTATGTGCTATGCTACATAATATGATCTTGCGAAAACAGCTGCAGCAGGACCAGCATAGGGCCGGGCCAAACAGCCCCCCACCATTGCCAAGGCCATCACAGGCAGAGCATGACTCGGAGGAGGAACAACCTGAGCCTGCCCCAGTAGGCAGAAGGAGGTGTGCCCAGTATGCCCTGGCCTTGGCAAAGAGGCAACGCATAGCACATACACTGGTGCAGTAGGAACCCTGGGAATGATACCCCTCTCTGACTCACTCATATAATAACAGGGATGCCTAAAATGACATAACCTGCTCTCAGACATGTACAGGGAGTGTAGTATGTGCATCCAACAGAGGCAGCCCTGCAGCACCACCTGAGACATGAATGCCATGTATTAAGCAATGTAACACCATGTAGTATATGTACACTTGATGACCCTGACTAACATCCTACCCTCACCAAGCATGGTGCCACAATATGACGATGAGATGATCAATTGCAATAATTGGCTGAAGTATTGCAGTTAGTCAAAGGGGATCCAATGTGTTCCAGCCTGGGATGACATGCTGAGCATGACATGATGCTCCACCTGCTAGGGGTGGCATGCACCTATCAGTCCAGGCCTTATGGATACTGGCAAAGGCTGTTGTTACACACAGCGTGCCCTGAATAGGTAAGGCTCAAAACACAAACCCACCTCCATAGGTATCACAAGGGATAAGAACCTAGATGTAATGCTACCCAATGCCAGAAGTCTAAACAGCAAGATGCATGCAATCTAAACTCCCCCAGTATGGAGAATGTTGATATCTGTCCTGCAACAGAAAACTGGGTCAAGGCTCACAACAGCACCCTAACACTACCAGGTTACACCTCATACTGTGCTGTACAGCCTCAAAACATGGAACAAGCTACAAAAGGAGGGTGACTAGCAATAATTGTCAAGGATAACCACACCCCCATGTTGGTACCACAACAAGAAGCAGCATGGACTAGCCATGGTCAAGTAACAGTGGCTAAAACTACCTCCCAGTTTATAGCCTGCTACAGACTACCATCCTAACACCAGGAACTGCACCTCACCTATGTTGGAATACATGAATATATCAAGCCCTCCAAACCACATTATATTGGGTGACTGAAAATACCCAGACCTAGACTGGGAGCATTATACTAGCTCCAACACTGTAGGACAAAAGTTCATAGAATCCATAAAGCAAAATGCCCAGGAACAACGTACCACTCCCACAAGAGGGGTAAGCATACTGGATGTGATAATCAGCAACATGGGTACTGGATGGCAAGATGAGAACTGTATCCCTCACTGGTAAGACCAGACCATAGAGTAATCACACTGGATATACACATCCTGACCACAGTCCCTGGCCAGAAAACCACAGTGAAAAACATGTGTAAAGCAAAAGTTGCACTCCTCCAAACTGATGTGGAATCCATTAAAGGCCCTGTGCAGGTGCAAAATATGGGCCACACCTCAGAACCTGTTATACAGGCATTCCATGAACACTGCCAGGAATGCTTGGATTATGCAATCCCAAATAAAACCAAGACACAATGCCATACACGCAGGCATCTGGCATGGTGGACTCCAGCCATTACCAAACCATGCAAGAGAATGAGGAGGCTACTACATGATAGAGCAAACATAAAAAGGGAAGTAATCACTGATCAGTAGTATGGCAATAAAATATGTCCACACATACAATCCACTAAGGTCAGCTACAACAAGTTGAATCTGTGAATCTTGAGGCAATGTTACACCTGCCCCAAGTACACAGACAACCCTCAACTCCCCCCAAGAAATACAAATATATGTGAGAGATGCAACCATCTATCCAAACTGGAGGCTGAGCTCCCTCAACTCAGTACTGTCAAAACTAGTCAGGAGAAGGTAACCACACACACCACAAACCCAGTCCCACATAGACCTATCACAACTGCAAACCAAAGACATAAACACAGAAAAACATTCCTGGAGGCCCTAATTACAAACCCACCACACCAACAGAGGCCTCCAAAGCAGACACCCAAGCAACCACAACCTCCAAACATAGCACATGCAACACATAGTACACAAAGCTGGTGTGCCAAACAGTCACAGGCCAGAAGGAGAACAACATGCCTGATACAGTTGTAATAGGTGACTCCATAGTCAAACACACTGCTGTCCCGCTCACCAGACTGAACAAGGGAAAGGGTACAGTAAGCTGCCTGTAGGCTGCTACAATACGCCACATAACACAAGTATGCAGGTCACCCCAAAGCAAGTAGAGATATGATGCAGTCATTGTCCATGCTGGCGTGAATGACCTGAGATGTACCTCCCCAGACTACATGAAAAGAGACAAAGATGAGCTCTCTGATTATGTAGTCCAGGCCGGTATGACACTGACCGTTTGCAGCATCCTACCCTCACCAAGAATGGTGCCACAGTACAAACACAGAATGATCAGCTTTAACAAGTGGCACAATTACTGGTGTCATTCCAAGGGGATCCAATGTCTGTCTGCTTGGGATGTCATGCTTGACAAGCCATGCTGCTGTTCCAGGGATGGCTTGCACCTGTTACCCCTGGGCATCTGGATATTGGATAAGGCTTTTGCCACCTCCATAGAGCCTTTCGTAGGCAAGGCTGAAAAGACTAACCCACCACCCTAGAAAACATAAGTGGAAAGAAACATAAGGGTAATGCTGACCAATGCCAGATGTGTAAACCTCAATATGCATACTCCCGAGGCCCTCCCCAGTATGGAGAACATTGATGTCCATGCAGTGACAGAAACCTGCTGCAAGCCTCCTGACAGCACACCAGCACTACCAGGTTATACCTCATATCATGCGTTATGGACCAAAAACCTGGACCAAAACATAAAAGGAGGGGGAGTATCCATATTCAGCACAGACACCCATACGTCCAGGTAACTGACAATGCATGAAGCAGTGGAGACCACCCATGTGCAACTATCCGTAGGCAAAACTGCTGTACAGTCTGTAGCATGCTACAGACCACACTCTCACACACAGGAGCCCCACCCAGCCGTCCTGAAGACACTGGACAGTATGAATGTCCCACCAAATACCAAACAATGTACTCACAAATTACCACATAGGTGGTAAACCATTATGTATGGAAGGAGTAATCAGGGACCTAGGGACACAAGTGGACAGTAACCTGTTATGTGACACTCACATTGCCAACGTGGCTAGGAAGACTGTCTATATTGGACACCGTATCATGAAAGGATTCACATCTACGTCAACAGAGGTCATTGTGCCCCTATACTCTCCTGTTCTCTCCTGTTCAGCTGGTGAATCTGGGCATCTTGAGGCAATGTTACAATTGCCTAATGTACACAGACAACCCACTCCTTCTCCCACAAAACACAAATACATGTGAGAGATGCAACTATATAGCCAAACTGGAGGCTGAGCTCTCTCAACTCAGGACTGGCAAGAACAGACAGGAGGAGAAGGAAACCACGCACACCACAAACCCAGTTTCACATAGAACTATCACAAATGCAAAACAAACACATAAACATACTCGGAGGCACTGATCAAAAATCTACCAAAACTACAGAGGCCTCCAAAGCAGACACCCAAGCAACTGCCACCTCAAGACATAAGACATGCAACACATAGTTCTCAAAGTCAGTGTACTAAACAGTCACAGCCCTTAAGGCCAAACACAATGCCAGACACACTTGTTATAGGTGATTCCATAGTCAGACACACTGACGTCCCACTCACCAGACTGAACAAGGAAAAGATCACAGTAAGCTGCCTGTCGGGCGCTAGAATCCACCACATAACACAAGCACTCAGGTCACTCCACAGCAAGTACAATTATGACTCAGTCATTGTCCATGCCGGTGTGAACGACCTGAGACGTACCTCCCTGGACTACATGAAAAGAGACATAGAGGAGCTCACAGATTATGTAGCCCAGGCCGGTATGACCCTGACCCTGAGCAGTATCCTACCCTCACCAAGAATGATGCCACAATACAGAGACAAAATGATCAGCTTTAATAATTGGCTTAATTACTGGTGTCATTCTAAGGGGATCCAATGTCTGTCTGCCTGGGATGACATGCTTGACAAGCCACGCTGCTTCACAAGGGATTTTTTGCACTTGTCACCGCTGGGCTTCCGGATATTGGCAAAGGCTCTTGCCACCCCCATAGTGCCTTTTTTAGGCAAGGCTCAAATGATAAACCTACCACCCTAGAAAACAAAAATGGAAAAAAACTAAGGGTAATACTGCTCAATGCCAGAAGTCTAAACCTCAAGATGCACGCCCTTGAAGCCCTCCTCAGTATGGAGAACATCAATGTCTGTGCTGTGACTGAAACCTGGTTCAAGGCTCCTGAGAGCACCCCAGCACTATCAGGTTATACCTCATATCATGCGTTCCGGACCCAAAATCCGGACCGAACCACAAAAGGAGGGGGAGTATCCATATTCATAAAGGATACCCACACCTCCAGGTTAGTGGCAATGCATGAAGCATCGGAGACCATCCAGGTGCAATTAACCATAGGTAAAACTGCCCTACAGTTTGTAGCATGCTACAGACCACCCTCTCAAACTCAGGAAGCCCACACAGCCTTCCTGAAGACACTGGAGAGTATGAATGTCTCTCCAAACACCATCATATTGGGTGACTTCAACTACCCAAACATAGACTGGGAACATTACTCAAGCCCCAACACCCTAGCCCAAAGGTTCCTGGAGTTCATAAACTCAAATGCTATGGAACAACTAGTCACCATTCCCACAAGAGGAGAAAATATACTAGACCTGATCATCACAAACATGGGGACAAAATGCTCCACAACGGAAGTATATCCCTCATTGGTGAGATCAGACCATAAATTAATCTCACTGGAGATCCACATCCCACCCCCAACCCCAGCAAAAAAGACCACAGTGAAGAACTTCTCAAAAGCAAACTTCACACTTCTTAAGACTGGAGTGGTATCCTTCAAGGCCCCCGAGCCAGTGGAAACCACAACCCACGCTGCTGAAACCCTTACAAATGCCTTCTACGAGCACCTCCAGGAATGTATGGATCAAGCAATCCCTAATAAAATCAAGACCCTTTCCACCAAAGGCAGGCGCCAGGTCTGGTGGACCCCAGCCATAAACAAACTCTACAACAAGAGGAGAAAGCTACTACATGATAGAGCAAAATCCCTAAAAGGGAAGGCATCTCTGATCAATACTAGCAAATAACTACGATCACTCATAAAATCATCCAAGGCCAACTTTGAGAGAAAAATCGCTAAAGACACAAAAGACAATCATAAGGCCTTCTTTAGCTATGTTAGAAACCTGGGTGGAAACTCCCAGATATGCTCAGAATTAGTCCAAAATGATACAAAAATCACTGAACCCACAGACATTGCCAACATACTGGCAGACAGGTTCAGTGCAAATTTCTCCCCTCCCTCCCCCCCAAAAGGAGAAATATCTAAACCCACACATAAGGCTGCTGTTTAATCTTTAGCCTTACTACAGGATACGTACCCAAAGAATGGGGTACGGCAACTGTGGTCCCACTCCACAAAGGCGGTGCTTCTACAGACCCTGGAAATTACCGCCCCATAAGCTTGACGAGCCTTGTCTGCAAGGCTATGGAGAGGATCATAATGGAACTCATAAATAAAGACATTGGGGACCTACAGACACTGGATCCTACCCAATTTGGCTTTGTCAAGGCCAGATCCTGCCTCTTGAACTTGGTCGACTTTTTCGAAACAGTCACTAAGGCCATTGATGAGGGTAAGGCAGTTCACACAGCCTACCTTGACCTAGCAAAGCGTTGACACAGTACCCCACGGGCATCATAGAAAAGCTCACCAGCTTAGATGTAAACCCATATGTCACAAGATGGGTTGCAAACTGGCTCAAGAACAGAACCCACAGGGTTAGAGTTGCTGGTGCCATGTCAGACTCTAAGCCGGTCACGGCGGTGTCCCACAGGGCTCAGTCCTGGGCCCCTCTTGTTCGGCATTTATTTTTCTGAAGTGCAGGCAAACATAGGGGATTGTGGCTGACAAAATTTGCAGATGACTGCAAACTGGGCACCATAATTGACACTCCATCAGACACAGACATCCTCCAGAGAGGTCTCATAGAAATGGATAACTGGTGCCAGAGCCATGGCCTTAAGCTAAATGCCAAAAAATGTATAGTCATACCCTTTGGGAAAAACAAGGTAACCCCTAATTACCACATAGGTGGTAATCCATTAAACACGGAAGAAGTTATCAGGGACCTGGGGACCCAAGTTGACAGTAACCTCTCTTTTGACACTCACATTGCCAAAGTGGTTAGGAAGACCTTCTACATTGCCCACCTGATCATGAAGGAATTCACATCCAGATCAGGAGAGGTCATTGTACCCCTGTACTCTTCACTTATCAGACCAATGATTGAGTACAACGCCCCATTCGGAATGTACCTTACCCGATACCTACAGCAGTTGGAAAGACCCCAAACGTTCCTCACCAAAAGGATAAAGGGGCTCAAACATATGTCATACGCTGCCCGACTGAAGAAACTCCAGCTCTATTCAGTCGCATACCATCTGCTCAGAGGTGATCTGTGCCTGACATACAAGGCCATGTCCAACCCGGAATTAATGGACATGCTCCACCTCAAAAAATCCAAATCCACCAGAGCCATGAGAGCAAGAGACTTAAACCTCAACACGGATATAAATAGGATGTGCTGGAGGGACAGATTCATCACCCAGAGACTCCCTACACTATGGAACAGAATCCCAGTCCATGTGAGGCAGAGCCCCTCACTGACTCTGTTCAAGAGAAATCTTGACGAGTGGATGGGAGATCGTAGGTTTACCCCGGGAATCATCTATGTGTCACTGCTGGATAGAGGCACATCAAATTAATGGGTATAGTATTCTCATCCTAAGGGGTGGTGAAAGCCACACACACTCTGGCTAGGCTTATAAATGCCCTAGGGCAGATAGCCTAGTATGAACCTATGAACCTATACTGTTCTCTTATCAGACCCATAATCTAGTACAATGCCTCATTTGGGATGTACCTTACCTGTCACCTGCAGCAGTTAGAAAGACCTCAAAGGTACCTCACCAAGAGGATAAAGGGTCTCAAATATATGTCATATGCTGCCTGGCTGTAGACACCCCAGCTGAATGCAGTCACATACTGCCTACACAGAGGCGTCATATGCCTGTTGTACAAGGCCATGTCCAATAATGGACATGCTCCACCCCAGAAAACCCAAAGCCATCGGAGCTGTGAGAGTGAGAGATGTCAACCTCAACACATAATGAGATAGGATGTGGTGGAGGGACAGATACATAACCCAGAGGCTCCCTACACCCTGGAACAGAATCCCACTCCATGTTAGGCAGAGCCCCTCACTGACACTCTTCAACAGGAATCTTGCCAAGTGGATGGATGATCGTAGATGTACACTGGGGGTCTTCACTGTGTCACGTCCAGACAGAGGCACAGTAAAGTAAATCATAAATGGCCATAATATTCACATAGCAAGGGGTGGCAAAAGCCACACACACTCTGCTTAGGCTTATAAATGCCCTAGGATGGATAGCCTAGTATGAACCTATGAACCTATGAAGATACAAATTGTACAGGACACTAAGGATAATCACAAGGCTTTCTTAACTGATGGTAGGAACCTTGTTGGGAATTCACAGATATGCTCTGAATCACTCGAATATTACAAACAACATACCAAACACACACACATATTGCCAACATCCAACCTGACAGGTGCAGTGCAAACCCCCCCCCCCCATAATGCAAAATATCTATCCCAGCAGACTGCTGGCCCCCTGACATTGCAGATGCTGAGGTAACAGCCAGCATCTACAAAGCAAAACACACAGCAGCAATGGTATGAGATGGTGTCCTGGGCTGAGTCCAACATGGACTCCAAGAAGAATGGAATGCCAAATCACACTACTGCTCAATGTCAGCCTTACCACAGGATATGTACCCAAAGAGCAGTGTACAACAACAGTGGTCCTTCTTGACAAAGGTGTTGCCTGAATGGATACTGCAAACTACCACCCCAGAATCCTGACAAGCTTAGTCTGCACAGCTATGGAAAGGATCAGCATGTACCGCAGATATAAAGATATTGGGGACCTACTGACACCAGACCCTACCCAGTGTGGCTTTCTTAAGTGCAGATCCTGCCCCTTAAACATGTTTGACTCATTTGAAACAGTCATTAAGGTCATTGATGAGGGAAATGTGGTCCACACAGTGTAGCTGGACCTTGCAAAGGCTTCCATACAATACCCCACGTGTCCATTATAGATAAGCTCACCAGCTTAAATATAAACCCCTATGTCAGTAGAGGGGTTGCAAACCAGACCAAGGACAGAACTGACATGGTCAGACATGCTGCAGCCATGTCAGACTACAAACCAGATATGACTGGCATCCCACAAGGCTTGGTCCTGGGACCTCCCTCGTTTGGTATATATGTCCCATAGATACAGGCCAACATGGAAGGACTGTGTCTGAACATGTTTGCAGAGGACTACAAACTGGCCACCATATCTGACCCTCCAGCTGACACAAGCATCCCACAAAAGGACAACATAGAAACAGACAACTGGTGCCATAGCCATGTTAGCAAGCTAATTGCAGAAAAGTATATAGTCAACCCCTGTGGATATAAAGTAAGTGCCCACCAATTACCACATAGGTGTTAACCCATTAAGTACTTAACATGTAATGAGAGACCTGGGGACACAAGTTGATAGATATCCTGCATTGGACAAGCATGTGGCTGTAGTGGTTACAGAAACATACCATATACCCACCTAATCATGAAGGTTGTCAGATCTAGATAAGGGGAGGTCATTGTGGCTCTGCAGTCATCCTTCATCAGCGTTACAATTGACTACAATAGCCCCTGTGGGATGTACCTCAGCAGAAACCTCCATCAACTGTAACGTCCCCAAAAGTACCTCACCAGGAGTATCAAAGAGCATGAACAGATGCCATGTGTTGCCTGATTAAACAAACTGCAGCTCCACACACTGCCATACTGCCCACCCAGAGGCAAGCTGTGCCTGATGTATAAAGCCATGACCAAGCTGGAATCAATGAACATGCTGCACCTTGTACAATTTGAATGGCAGTGAGCTATGCACATGAGAGACCTGAACCCCAGCACTGACATACATAGGACAAGCTGTACTGAATGATCCATAACACAGAAGCCACCCCCACTCTTGAGTAAACTCCCAGTACAGGTTAGCCAGAGAGTCACTCATCGACTCTCCTCAAGAGGAATCCTGATGAGTGGATGGGAGATGGTAGGTTTACCCTGGGTATCACTGTTATGTCATGGGTAGATGGAGGCACAGTATACTAACCATGACATATGTCATGGCAAACTCCACTTACAATATGTGTCGAAGGACAAACACACTCTCCGACTAGCATTAGAAATGGCCTAGGGCACATCGCTAGTGTTTGCCAATGTACACCTATGTTGTGGAATACACTACCAATGTTGGACAAGCCTGGTTTAAGTAGTTTATATCTGAACATAATGCAACATGGTCAGATGTGCACAACTGGCCCCTAACCAGGCTGTTGTGCTCACTATGAAAATGTAAAGCAGTGATATGACTAAAGCCCAGGATACTGTCCACCACAGTGAAAGTACTGAACCAGTACACTATACGATACTACAGTGTTAGGTCAGTATGAAAGGATGTTGACAACTGTATGCAAAGTATCCCATGCAAACCCTGCAGGCACAGTATAATCCCTGTTGTGTTCAGACACAAAGCAGTTGGACAGTAACTACACAACATGACACACAACACACAACCATAAACATGAGATATTGTTGAAGTTCACACTCATCCACAAATGTGGTGGGCTGCAGAGTTCAACATATGGAAAGCTCACACTGGGCATGCTCGCACACTTTGATAAATGAGACATATGTCAGACAACATGCCATGGAAAGCCAGAACTGGGCATGCTCACACACTTAGGCCAAATCTCAGTTTAGCAGTTGGCCACACATATCTGGTATTTGTACGTGTTATTCCTGGAACCAACCACATTACAGCAATCTTCCCAGTGCACACAGTTAAATGACTACAGAGACATACGTGATATAGTGGATCCCTCTCATATTCAAACATCTTCCACAGATACACAAGTTGTTCATAGAAACAGGGAATGCTATGGCAATAAAGACCTGCAAACAGTCTATCAGCAACAAATATTGTGCATCTGACAATTAAACATATGGGTGTAGAGGTCAACACTAGGCTGTTTGCCCTAGGGAATGACAGCTTAGCCAGAGTGTGCTTGGCGTTTGCCTCCCCAGTACAGTAGGCTACTGTGCCCATGTAAAGTAGGTCACATAAGGCACCGTGTGAGGCTAGTGTGCTGTGCCTCTGTCAAGCAGGGACACAGTGGAGATCCCAGGGGTTGAATTTGCTAAGCCACATCCATGTTGTTGGTGTGTGCTGGAAGAGGGTTGCTGAGGACCTCTAACAGTAAGTGGGCATCAATAACAGAGTGAGGGGAGCCTTATCTGCATTGTCTGGACAATTTCACTGTCAACACTTTGTCGTGATGATTATGAGGGATTGAAGTGTCGTGCCAGTACTGTTCAGAGATGTCCTCCCTCTGTGGGCTACTGCTAGGGTGTGTGCAATTACATGTGTGAGAGATCTGACCCTAGGGTGTGTGCAATTACATGTGTGAGAGATCTGACCCTTTTGCCAACCAGTACAACACACCAGCTGCTGCATATTCCAATCTCTACACAGAGATGATGT
>NC_056745.1:387107308-387123427 GCF_019279795.1 Protopterus annectens | reverse complement strand
AAGGTACTATTACAGTTAGTTTTGGAACAACTAGAATATTCAAAGTGCATGACAGGGTGTATAAAAGAAGGGTGTGTATCTATATATGCACAAAAATTACAATTCCCACATGTTGATGTAAAACTGACCCATTCATTAATATGAGTGTCTAATCTATTGTAACATAACATGCATTTAAGATTATGGGCAGGATTCAGGAAGGCTTACACTGAGTTTAAGAGTAGTGTAAGCCTCCGTGTAAGCCTCCCGATCCAGGAACAGCCCAAACCTCCGTGTAAGAGACAGCTAACACGTCTCTTACACGGACTGGGCGTGGAAATGCTCAATACCTCATTTGCAGCTCAACGATATGCAAATGAGGTATTTGAGCGATCCAGGAAGCCTAAACCAGTCCGTGTAACGGACGTGTTAGCTGCAGAAATGTACTCAGCTGACAACTGAGTACATTTCTGCAAAATTGACAACGGAGCTATGTCAGCTCCAAATAAAGGGTGCATATGTTTCATTTAGCATGCCAATGGCCAAATATGTGGCCATTGGCATTAAAAAGTGTTGCAAAACTATTTAAAATAACTTTTTTTTTTTTTCGTGGGATTTTCATGTGTAACTGCAGCGCACACCCGCGCAAACGGGGTGCGCTGCTTAAAACTGAAAACCGAAGCTTTTAAGCCCACAATTGTGGGTTTAATGTATTACATGGAATGACAATGCAGGGACTAGCAGACCAAAAACAATATGGCCTCCGTGTAGTGGTTGCCAAGGGGGGAAGCTCCGTGTAAGAAATGTAACTAAGCATTACTAGGCAATCCTATGTAAATGAGGGTTACAATACTGAATCACACTGCCACAAAGGTAATGAGCACTTTCCGAGTAGTGTAAGAGTTACAGAAGCGGGAGGAACAGAGTAAGAGGTAGGTGACATCATGGGGGGAAATGATAGAAATAAATATATCAGATTGGAGGGCAGTGTAACGTGACAGATGACAGACAGAGATCAGGGAGAGAGGTGTGTCCCAACAGAACACTAGGAAAGTCAAGAAATAGAGGGTGCACACTATCCCTACACTCAAACTTTCTTGATATACGTGCATGCGCACTTGTGCGCATGTGTAAGGCAGGTTCACCATGTGGGAGCGTGTTGCAAACCGTTTACAACGGTTTGCGTGGGTGTGCACATGTGTAAGGCTGTGTGCGTGCGTTTTAACATGAATCAGCCAAGTTCACACCGTGTAAGGATGTGTGCGTGCGTTTAACACCGTGTAAGGATGTGTGCACACTTTTAAGTAACTGTGAGCGTGCTTAAGCTGGTGTGCACATTGCTCCCCCTGAGGAAACAGAGAGGAAAAAGGAAACAACCAGAATACAGGGAAGCTGCCAGAGGAGACTGCTAAAGTTAATTGGTGCGAACAATTGGAAGCAGGCAATTACACAGGCAGAACAGAAGCCCAACCCAGCACTTACAACACTGCAAACAGCAGTGCAGGGTGTTTCTCACAAGAGATACTGCAAGAAAGGAGTAAGCTATCAGAATTGAAAACTGAAAAAAGCTGAACTCAGAGCAGAAATGCTAGGGGCTGCCATAGCTGTGATAATCAGGCATAGGTGAATTGCTGAGGGTGGTGACAATGCAGATGCTGACAGACAACCCAGAGTGAGGAGAAGGAGAAGAGTATACAGGCCCAGGGTCACCTACCATGGGTTACATGAGCTGGAGATAGTAGAGTGCTACAGAGTGGACAGAGACCTTCTGCAGCAAATTGTTGAGCTGTGCAGGCCACGTCTCACACACAGAACCAACAGAGGGGAACCCATCCCAGTGGAAACCAAGGTATGTGTTGGCCTAAGAATACTAGCAACAGGTACCTTCCAGAGACCAACTGGTGATATGATGGGGATATCACAGGCATCAGCCTCCAGGGTACTGCACCAGTTCCTGGATGCCATGTCAGCACATGTCGGTGATCATGTATATTTCCCCAATGCCCGTGAGGTATTGGCCAGCAATATGCGTCTCTTCCAGCAAATAGTGGGATACCCTGAGGTACTGGGTGCAATAGACTGCACGCACATATGCATCAAAGCACCAGCTGGTGAGCAAGGTAGAGCCTACATTAACCACAAGGGATTCTGCTCCATCAACTGCCAGGTCATGTGTGATGCCCAGGGCATAATAATGAATGTGTGTGCTGGCTGCCCTGGGAGCTACCACGATTCCCACATCTGGCATCTGACGCAGCTGTACCAATCATTTGCCAGTGGGGACTTCCCACATGGACACCTAGTGGGGGATGCAGGTTATGCACTTGAGCCATGGCTGATGACACCCATCAGAAATGCACACACACCTGAACAGGAATGCCATAATGAGGCACACGCACAAACACGTAATGTCATAGAGCATGTGTTTGGGCTGCTCAAGTCATGGTTCCGGTGTCTGGACACATCTTGTGGAACCTTGCAGTACACACCAACTACATGTACCCAAATGATCATGATATGCGCTATGCTACATAATATGATCCTGTGGAAACAGCTGCAGCACGACAAGCATAGGGCTGGGCCAAACATACCCCCACCATTGCCAAGGCCACCACAGGCAGAGGGTGACTCGGAGGAGGAACAACCTGACCTTGCCCCAGTAGGCAGAAGGAGGCGTGCCAAGTATGCCCTGGCCTTGGCAAAGAGGCAACGCATAGCACATACACTTGGTCAGTAGGAACACTGGGTACCTGCTCTGACTCACTCATATAGTAACAGGGATGCCTAACATGACACAACCTGCTTCCAAACATGTACAGGGGGTGTAGTATGTGCATCCAACAGAGGCAGCCCTGCAGCACCACCTGAGGCATGAATGCCATGTGTTAAGTAATGTAACAGCATATACCATATGCACACCTGAGGACCCTGACTAACATCCACCCTCACCAATCATGAACCACAAAAACAACCAACCTCCATAGGTACCACAAGGGATAGGAACCTAGATGTAATGCTACCCAATGCCAGAAGTATAAACAGCAAGATGCGTGCAGTGTAAACGCACACAGTATAGAGAATGTAGATATCAGTGCTGTAATAGAAAACTGGGTCAAAGCCCACATCAGCACCCTAACACCACCAAGTCACACCTCATACAGTGATGTACAGCTGCAAAACATGGAACAAGCTACAAAATGAGGGTGACTAGCAATAAATGTCATGGATAACCACACCCCCATGTTGGTACCACAACAAGAAGCAGCATGGATTAGCCATGGTCAAATACCAATGGCTACAACTGCCTACCACTATATAGCTTGCTGCAGACCACTGTCCTAATAGCAGGAACTGCACCAGGCCTATGTTGGCATACATGAAGATATCAAGCCCCCCAAACCACATCATAATGCTTGACTGAAAATACCTACACATACACCATAGTGTCCTAGTGTCATAGTTTACTACTAGGCTATCTGCCCTAGTGCAGTTATAAGCCTAGCCATAGTGATGTGGCTATTGCCACCCCTTATAGTGGTAATAAGTGTACAGAATAGATTCTGAATAATGTGCCTCTGACTTACTGACACATTATGACCCCTGTACTTAATCGAATTAATTGACTGTGCCTCTGTCTAGTAGTGACACAGGGAGGACCCCTGGGGTAAACCTACGATCTCACATCCACGTGTCCAGATTTCTCTTGAAGAGAGTCAGTGAAGGACTATGTCTAACATGAACTGAGATTCTGTGCTAGAGTGTGAGAAGCCTCTGAGTTATGAATCTGTCCCTCCAGCATGTCCTATACATGTATGTGCTGAGGTTCAAACTTTACCTCTCATGGTTCTGGTGGATTTGGATTGCCTGCAGTGGAGCATGTCCACCAAATCCTGATTGGACATGGTCTTGCATGTCAGGCATAGGTCTCCTGTAAGTAGGCGGTATGCTACTGAATAAAGCTGGATTTCCTGTAGTCTGGAAGCATATGACATGTGTTGTAGACCCGTGATCCTCTTGGTAAGGTACGTTTGGGGTCTCTCCAGCTGTTGCAAGTGCTGGGTGAGGTACATACCAAATGGGGCTTTGTATTCAATCATGGGCCTGATAACGGAGAAGTATAGGGGTACAATGACCTCCTTTGATCTGGATGGAAAACCCTTCATGATAAGGTGGGCAAGTTAGACAGTCTTTCTAACCACCTTGGCAACATGGGTGTCAAACGAGAGGTCACTATCTACATGGGTCCCCAGGTGTCAGATTCGTTTGCTGTGCTCAGTGGGTTGCTGTCTATGTATTGATTTGTGGGTACTTTGTTCCTCCCAAAGGGGATGACTACACATCAGTTGCATTCATCTTCAGGCCATGATTCTGGCACCAGCTATCTGGTTTTGTGAGGGCATTCTGTAGGATGTGTGTGCACTGGCTGATGTATTCACTATGGTGCCTAAGTTGCAGTCATCTGCAAACTTTGTCAGGCACAACCCTCCTATGTTTGCTTCCACATCTGAAAAGTAAATGCCCAATAAGAGGGGTCCCAGGACAGATCCTTGTGGGACACCACTTGTGACTGGCTTTGAATCTGACAAGGCACCTGCAATGTTGACTGTATGGGTTCTGTTTCTTAGCCATTTTGCAACCTATCCTGTGACATATGGTGTTATATCTCAGCTGTTGAGCTTGTCTATGATGCCTGAGTGGGGTATTGTGTCAAAGGCCTTAGCCAAGTGCAGGTAGGCTGTGTGGACTGCTTAGCCGTCATCAATGGCCCTACTGACAGTTACGAAATAGTCAACTAGGTGCAAAAGGCAGGATCTGCCCTGTACAAAGCTGAACTGGGTGGGACCAAGGGTCTGTAGGTCACCAATGTCTCTGTTTAACAGCTCCATAATGACACTTTCCATAGCTTTGCAGACAAGGCTGGTTAAACTTGTGTGGAGGTGGTTACCAGTGTCTGTGGAGGCATCTCCTCTGTGGAGTGGGACCACTGTTGCTGTACGCCAGTGTTCAGGTACATATCCTGTAGCAAGGCTAAGGTTAAATAGCATTTGTATATATGGGTGTAGCCCCTTCAGGAGTTCACGTAGCACACAATTGGGGATACCATCAGGTCCCATTGATGCTGTGTTCTTGTCTTTGCTGAGTGTGGCTCTCACATGGACATCTGAGATGACAGTGAGGTTACATTCAGCTGTGATAACTATCTTCTTTTGGGGGTGAGGGAGGGGGAAAATTGCACTGAACCTGTCTGCCAGAATGTTGCCAATATCTGTCAGGTCACTGAAATTTATGTTGTTGTGTACCAACTGTGAGCATATCTGAGGGTTCCCACCCAGGTTTCTGACATAACTGAAGAAGGCATTCTGGTTATCTTTATTGTCTTTGGTGATTTTTGTCTCAAAGTTGACCTTGGATGTCTTTATGTGAGAATGCAGCCTTTTACTAGTGCTGATCACAGCTGCCTTCCCTTTAGGAGATGTAGCTCTGTCTTGCATTAGTATCCTTCATTTGTTATACAGTTTTGTTTATGGCTGTGGTCCACCAGACAGGCCACTTTCCCTTGGTGGAGAGGGTCTTGGTTGTATTAGTGATTGCATGGTCCATGCTTTCTTGGAGATGTCCGTAGAAAGCGTCTGTAAAGGAGTCACCATTGTGTGTTGTGGTTTCCACTGGCCCAGTGGGCTGAAAGGATACCATCTCAGTCTGAAGACGTGTGAAGTCAGCTTTTGAGATGTTTGTCACTATGCTCTTTGTATTATACTAGCACCGACACATTTGTAGACAATTTCCCAGAATCCATCGAACAAAATGGACATGCAAAATGTAACACTTCCACAAGAGGGGTAAGCATACTGGATGTGATAATCAGAAATATGTGTACTGGATGTCAAGATGAGAAGTGTATCCCTCACTGGTAAAACCAGACCATAGAGTAATCACACTGTAGTTACACCTCCCAACCCCAGTCCATGGCCAGAATACCACATTGAAACACATGTATAAAGCATAGCTTGCACCCCTACAAACCAATGTGGAAGTCATGAAAGGCCCTGTGCAAGTCCAGACTATGGGACACACTGCAGAACATGTTATACAGGCATACCATGAACACAGCCAAGAGTGCTCGGAGTCTGCAATCACAAATAACAACAAGACACAATGCCATACACCCAGGCATCTGGCATGCTGGACCACAGCAATTACTAAACCATTGAAGAGAATGAGGAAGCTACCACATGATAGATCAAACATAAAAAGCAAAGTAATCAGTGATCACTAGTATGGCAATAAAATGTGTCCACACATACAATCCACTAAGGCCAGGCAAAACAAGTAGAATCTGTGAATCCAGTGGCAATGTGACACCTGTCCCAAGTACACACACAACAACAACTCACCCCAATAAATACAAATATATGTGATAGACGCAACCAGGTAGCCAAACCGGAGCCTGAGCACCCCCAAATCAGTACTGTCAGAATTAGTCAGGAGGACAGGGTAACTACATACACCACAAACCCAGTCCCACATAGACCTACAACGACTGTAAACCAAACACGTAAACACAAAAACATTCCCAGAGGCCCTAATTACAAACACACAACACCAACACAAGCCTCCAAAGCAGACACCCAATAAAACAACCTCCAGACATAGCACATGTAACACATAGTACACAAAGCTGGTGTGCCAAACAGACACAGGACAGAAGGAGAAACAACATGCCTGATACAGTTGTAATAGGTGACTCCATAGTGAGACATGCTGCTGTTCCAGGGATGGCCTGCACCTGTTACCCATGAGTGTCTGGATATTGCCTAAGACTTTTGCAACCTACGGAGATCCTGTTGTAGGCAAGGCTGAAAAGACTAACCCACCACCATAGAAAACTAAACTGTAAAGAAACAGAAGGGTAATGCTGATCAATGCCAGATGTGTAACCCTCAATATGCATGCTCCTGAGGCCCTCCCCAGTACAGAGAACATTTATGTCTGTCCAGTGATAGATACCTGCTGCAAGCCTCATGACAGCACACCAGCACTACCAGGTAATACCACATATCATGTGTTATGGCCACAAAACCTGGAACAAACCATAAAAGGAGGGTGAGTATCCATATTCAGCAAAGACACCTATATGTCCAGTTAACTGACAATGCTTACGTCATTGCAGTCCACCCATGTGCAACTAACCATAGTCAAGACTGCTGTACAGTCTGTAGCATGCTACAGACCACACTCTCACACACAGGAACCCCACCCCACTGTCCTGAAGACAGTGGACAGTATGAATGTACCACCAAATACAAAACAAGGTACACACAAATTACCACATAGGTGGTAAACCATTATGTATGGAAGGAGTATTCAGGGACCTAGTGACACAAGTGGACAGTAACCTGTTATGTGACAGGCACATTGCCAATTTGGCTAGGAAGACTGTCTACATTGGACACTGTATCATGAAAGGATTCACATCTACGTCAACAAAGGTGATTGTGCCCATATACTGTTCCCCTATCAAACCATATTGTAGTACAATGCCTCATTTGGGATGTACATTACCTGGCACCTGCAGCAGTTAGAAAGACCGCAAAGGTACCTCACCAAGAGTCAGAAAGGGTCTCAAATATATGTCATATGCTGCCTGGCTGTAGACACCACAGCTGAATGCAGTCACATACTGCCTACACAGAGGCATTATATGTCTGTTGTACAAGTCCATGTCCAACACAGAAGTAATGGACATGCTCCACCCCAGAAAACTCAAAGCCATCGGAGCTGTGTGAGTCAGATGTCAACCTCAACACATAATCAAATAGGATGTGCTGGAGGGACAGATACCTAACCCTGAGTCTCTCCACACCCTGGAACAGAATACCACCACATGTTAGGCAGAGCCCCTCACTGACACTCTTCAACAGGAGGTTTGCAAAATGGATGGATAATTGTAGATGTACACTGGGGGTCTTTACTGTGTCATGTCCAGACAGAGGCACAGCTAAGTAAATCATAAATGGCCATAATATCCACATAGCAAGGTGTGGCAAAAGCCACACACACTGTGGCTAGGCTTACAAATGCCCTAGGGTGGATAGCCTAGTATGAACCTATGAACCTATTATGATACAAAATGTACAGGACAGTAAGGATAACCCCAAGGCTGCTGCAACTGATGGTAGGAAGCATGTTGTGAATTCCCAGATATGCTCTGGATCACACAAATATTACAAACAACATACCAAACACACACACGTATTGCCAACATACATCCTGACAGGTGCAGTGCAAACCCCCCCCCCCCCATAATGCAAAATATCTTTCCCAGCAGACTGCTGCCTCCCTGACATTATGTCAGCCTTACCACAGGATATGTACCCAAAAAGCAGTGTACAACAACAGTGGTCGTTCTCAAGAAAGGTGTCGCCTGAATGGATACTAAGAACAACCACCACAGAATCCTGAGAAGCTTGGTCTGCACAGCTATGGAAAGGATCAGCATGTACCACAGACATGAAGATATCAGGGATCTATTGACACCCGACCCTACCCAGTGTGGGTTTATTAAATGCAGACCCTGCCCCTAAACATGTGTGACTCAGTTGAAACAGTAATTGAGGTCACTGATGAGGGCAATGTGAACCACACAGTGTAGCTGGACTTTGCAAAGCCATCCATACAATACCCTACGTGTTCAATATAGATATGCTCACCAGCTTATATATACACCCCTATGTCACTAGAGGGGTTGCAAACCAGACCAATGACAGAACTGACATGGTCAGACATGCTGCAGCCATGTCAGACTACAAACCACATATAACAGGTATCCCACAAAGCTTGGTCCTGGGACCTTCCCCGTCTGGTATATATGCCCCATTGGTACAGGCCAACATGTAAGGACTGTGCCTGAACATGTTTGCAGAGGACTACAAACTGCCCAACATATCTGACACTCCAGCTGACACAAGCATCCCACAAAAGGGCCACATAGAAACAGACAACTGGTGCCATAGCCATGTCAGCATGTTAAATGGAGAAAACTGTATAGTCAACCTCTGTGAATATACAGTACGTGACCACCAATTACCACATAGATGTTAACCCATGACATACTTAACATGTAATGACAGACCTGGGTACACAAGGTGATAGATATCCTACATCGGACAAACATGTGGCTGTAGTGTTAACAGAAACAATCCATATACCAACCTAATCATGAAGGTTATGGCATCTAGATAAGGGGAGGTCATTGTGGTTCTGCAGTTATCCTTCATCAGCATTACAATTGACTACAACAGACCCTGTGGGGTGTACCTCAGCAGACATCTCCATCAACTGTAAAGTCCACAACAGTACCTCACCAGGAGTATCAAACAGCTTGAACAGATGTAATGTGTTGCCTGATTAAACAGAGTGCAACTCCACACATTGCCATGCTGGCCACCCAGACGCAAGCTGCGCCTGATGTAGAAAGCCATGTCCAAGCTGGAAGCAATGAACATGCTGCACCTTGTACAATCTGAATGGCAATGAGCTATGCACATGAGGGACCTGAACCCCAGCACTGACATACATAGGACAAGCTGTACTGTATTATCCATAACACAGAAGCCACCCCCATGCATGAGTAAACTACCAGTACAGGTTATCCATAGAGTCACTCATTGATTCTCCTCAACAGGAATCTTAGTGAGTGAATGGGAGATGGTAGGTTTACCCTGGGTATCACCGTTATGTCACGGGTAGACAGAGGCACAGTATACTAAACATGACATATGTCATGGCAAACTACACTTACAATGTGTCGAAGGACAAACACACTCTCTGCCTAGCATTAGAAATGGCCTAGGGCACATCGGTAGTGTTTGCCAATGTACGCCTATGTTGTGGAATGCACTACTGATGTTGGACGAGGCTGTTGTACGTAGTTAATATCTGAACATAATGCAACATGGTCAGATAGGTTCATAGGTTTATACTAGGCTATCTGCCCTAAGGCATTTATAAGCCTAGCCCAGAGTTTTGTGGCTTACACCACCCCTTATATGGAAACAATACTGTGCCCATTAGTTTGTTTTGCCTCTGTCCAGCAGTGACACAGAGACGATTCCTGGGGTAAACCTACGATCTCCCATCCACAGGTCAAGATTCCTCTTGAACAGAGCCAGCGAGGTGCTCTGCCTCACATGGACCAGGATTCCATTCCACAGCATAGGGGGTCTCTGAGTGATAAATCTATCCCTCCAGCATGTCCTATTTATATCCCTCCGAAGGTTTAAGTCACTTGCCCTAGTGGTTCTGGTGGATCTGGATTTTGTGAGGTGGAGCATGTCCATTAATTCCTGGTTGGACATGGCCTTGTATGTCAGGCACATGTCACCTCTGAGCAGATGGTATGCAACTGAATAGAGCTGTAGTTTCTTCAATCTGGCAGCATATGACAGGTGTTGGAGTCCCTTTATCCCTTTGGTGAGGGACTTTTGGGGTCTCTCCAATTGCTGCAGATGTCGGGTGAGATACATCCCGAATGGGGCACTGTACTCGATCATTGGTCTGACAACTGAGGAGTACAGGGGAACAATGACCTCACTAGATCTGGATGTGAATCCCTTCATGATCAGGTGGGCAATGTAGAAGGTCTTTCTGACCACTTTAGCAATGTGAGTGTCAAAAGAAAGGCCACTGTCAACCTGGGTCCCCAGGTCCCTGATAAGCTCTTCTGTGCTTAGAGGATTGCCACCTATATGGTAGCTTGGGGTTACCTTGCTTTTCACGAAGGGTATGACTATACATTTGTTGGCATTTAACTTCAGGCCATGGCTCTGGCACCAGCTATAAGTTTCCATGAGTCCCTTATGAAGGATATCCGTGTCTGATGCACCTTCCACTATGGCGCCCAGTTTGCAGTCATCTGCAAACCTCGTCAGCCAAAGTCCTCCCATGTTGGCCTGTACCTCTGAGACGTTGATGCCGAACAATAGGGGGCCAAGGACCGAGCCCTGTGGGACACCACCTGTGACCAGCTTGGAGTCCGACATAGCGCCAGCAACCCTAACCCTGTGGGTCCTGTCCTTAAGCCAGTTTGCAACCCATCTTGTGACATATGTGTGTACATTTAAGTTGGTATGTTTTTCCACAATACCTGAGTGGGATATTGTGTCGAAAGCCTTTGCAAGGTCAAGGTAGGCTGTATGGACTGCCTTTCCCTCATCAATGGCCTTGGTGACTGTTGTGAAGAAGTTGACCAACTTCAAAAGGCATGATCTTCCCTTGACAAAGCCAAACTGGGACGGGTCCAATGTCTGCATGTCCCCTATATCTTTGTTTATGAACTCCATTATGATCCTCTCCATACCTTTGCAGACTAGACTTGTTAAGCTTATGGGGCGATAATTACCAGGGTCCATAGAGGCACTGCCTTTGTGCAGATGTGCACAACTGGACCCTAACCATGTTGTTGTGCTCACTATGGAAATGTAAAGCAGTGATAGGACTAAAGCCCAGGATACTGTCCACCACAGTGAAAGTACTGAACCACTACACTATACAGTACTACAGTGTTAGGTCAGTATGAACAGATGTTGACAATTGTATGCAAAGTATCCCATGCAAAACCTGCAGGCACAGTATAATCCCTGTTGTGTCCACACAAAAAGCATTTGAACAGTAACTACACAACATGACACAGAACACACAACCATAAACAGGAGATATTTGTTGCAGTTCACACCCATCCACAAATGTGATGGGCTGCAGAGTTCAACATATGGAAAGCTCACACTGGGCATGCTCACACACTTTAATAAATGAGACATCTTTCACACAACATGCCATGGGAAGGCTGAACTGGGCATGCTCACACACTTAGTCCAAATATCAGTTTAGCAGTCTGCCACATATATCTGGTATATGTACGTGTTATTCCAGTAACCAACAACATTATAACAATCTGACCAGTGCTCACACTTAAATGACTACAGAGACATACATGATATAGTGGATTTCCCCCATATGCAAACATCGTCCACAGATACACAAGTTGTTCATACAAACAGGAAATGTTATGGCAATAAAGACCTGCAAACACTGCTATCAGCACCAAATAATGTGCATCTGACAGTTAAACATATGGGTGTAGAGGTCAACACTAGGCTGTTTGCCCTAGGGAATGACAGCTTATCCAGAGTGTGTGTGTGTGGGTGATTGTGGTTGGTCTGTGTGCAAGTCTGTGTGAGGGAAATGTTCCTTGTAGCAACTGGGAAAACACACCACAGGCTGCTCATTCCCCTTTCTAAACACTGATGATGTCAGCACCCTATAAGTATATCAGGAGAAAAGACATTCCCCACTAATCCGAATAGCGCTCTCTGCTAATGCGTCCGTCTCTAGTGTCATAACAAAGTTAGGTAGGGGGTTGAATGTGGCAAGTGTGTGTGATGGGGGGTTAGTGTGTGTGTATGAAAGGAAGGTCCCTTTTGGCAACTGTGGAAACACACCACAGGATGCACATTCCCCTTTCTAACACCGATGATGTCAGCACCCTATAAGTATATCAGGAGAAAAGGCATCTCCCAGTAATGCAAATAGCGTGCTCTGCTAATGCGTCTGTCTCTAGTGTCATAACATAGTTAGTTAGGAGTTTGAATCCGGTAAGTGTGTGTGAAGGGGGGTTAGTGTGTGTGTATAAAAGGAAGATCCCTTTTGGCAACTCTGGAAACACACCACAGGATGCACATTCCCCTTTCTAAACACTGATGATGTCTGCACCCTATAAGTATATCAGGGGAAAAGAAATCTCCCACTAACCGAATAGCGTGCTCTGCTAATGCGTCCATCTCTAAAGTCATAGCATAGTGAGGTAGGAGGTTGAATCCAGCAAGTGGTAAGTGTGTGTGAAGGGGGGTTAGTGTGTATGAAAGGAAGATCCCTTTTGGTAACTGTGAAAACACACCACAGGATGCACATTCCCCTTTCTAAACACTGATGATGTCAGCACCCTATAAGTATATCAGGAGAAAAGACATCTCCCAGTAATGCAAATAGCGTGCTCTGCTAATGCGTCTATCTCTAGTGTCATAACATAGTTGGATAGGAGTTTAAATCTAGCAAGTGTGAAGGGGGGTAAGTGTGTATGAAAGGAAGATCCCTTTTGGCAACTGTGGAAACACACCACAGGATGCACATTCCCTTTTCTAAACACTGATGATGTCAGCACCCTATAAGTATATCAGGAGAAAAAACATCTCCCAGTAATGCAAATAGCGCGCTCTGCTAATGCGTCTGTCCCTAGTGTCATAACATAGTTAGGTAGGAGTTTGAATCTGGCAAGTGTGTGTGAAGGGGGGTTAGTGTGTGTGTAAGTGTGTATGAAAGGAAGATTCTTTTTGGCAAATGTGGAAACACACCACAGGATGCACATTCCCCTTTCTAAACACCGATGATGTCAGCTCCCTATAAGTATATCAGGGGAAAATAAGTCTCCCAGTAATGCGAATAGCATGCTCCGCTAATGCGTCCGTCTCTAATGTCATAACATAACTAAGTAGGGGTTTGAATCCAGCAAGTGTGTGTATGAAAGGGGGTTAGTGTGTATGAAATGAACCTCCCTTTTGGCAACTGGGAAAACACACTACAGGATGCACATACCCCTTTTTAAACAATATCACAATTATTTATCGCTTCTGATGCCAGACATGTCACGTGTGTTTTGCTCACACAGAATGCCCATGTGTGTGGGTTGTTTCCCACAATAATGCATGACATTGATTAAACCAGTTATGGCAATGCACACATGATGTATGTGTGTGCCAAATACACATATGTACCTGTGACCTTCAATAGTTACCATGTGTGATGCCTGCCACATGTGAATACATGGTATTTGCACTGGGTAACATTATGACTGTGGTCTTCTGTGCAGGTGCTGCATGTGGGATGTATATACAGTGTGAGATGTAGATGCTATCAACCTAGTACTGAGGGATACACACCTGGTCTGGGGCATATAGTCTACATGTTGTTGATGAAGAGGTGCTGCATGTTTCCACCTGTTGTGGGAGTGGTAAGAAGTTGTTCCATAGCAATGCAGTGACTGCATGCTAAGAACCTTTCAGCTAGGGTGTTGTAGCTACAGTAATTCATTAGCATTCAGTAATATGTCAGCATTCCTGGTGAGGGTATGATGCCAACCAAGTTCAGGGTTCTACCAGCCTGTGCCACTTGCTCAGTGAGCCCTTCCATGTTCCCTATCATGTATTCCAGTGAGGGACATCACACATCAGCTGTAGTGGCATGGACAATGATGGAGTCATGTGTGTCCATGCATCTGACTGACCTGTATGCTTGTGTTATGTGGTGGACCATAGTGCCCCATGAGCATATCACTGTGACCTTCACCTTGTCCAGCCTGGTGAGCATGACCTCACTGCACCAGACAATAAAAGTGCCTAACACAACTGCAGCAGTAGTGTTGTATAGCTGTACAGACTGTGCTTGTTTGGCACACAGGATTTGTGTGCTATGTGTTATGCGTGCTGTGTTCAGGCCTAACGTATGCCTGTGTGCCAGCTGCAGAGGTGTCTGCCACTTAGGCAGGATGCCATTCTCAGGCTCCACGAATGGCCTGGTGTGTTCCCGTGCTTGTGTTGCTGTCAGTGTAGGTCTACATCAGACTGGTATTGTGGTCACTGTAGTATTTCATGCCACCTGACAGGTTATGCCAGTACTGGGTCAAAGTGCTTAGTCCACAGTTTGGCTATGTGTTTCCATCTCATACATGTGTTGTACATCCATGGGTAGGGGATAGGGTTGACTGTGTACATGTGGCAGCTGTGACATTACTACATGACTCACATATTCCACATCTGTACCATGGAGGTGACTGACAACTGACCTTTGCACATGCTACCATAGTATTGAGATTGCATTGGTGATTAAAAGCACATAGGGCCAATGGTGAACAAGATGCATAGGTTCATAGGTTCATACTAGGCTATCTGCCGCATGGCATTTATAAACCTAGCCAGAATGTGTGTGTCTTTCACCATGCATTGTAAATCTATCTTGCTATGCCCTTTTCCAAGGTTAGTATACTGTACCTCTGTCTAACAGTGACACATTAGTGATACCCATGGTAAACCTACAATGTCCCATCCAGTCATTAATATTCCTCTTGAAGACAGTCACTGAGTGACTCTGCCTAACCTCTATTGGGATAATATTCCAGAGTGAAGGGAGCCTCTGAGTTATGAATGTGTCCCTCCAGCATGTCCTATGTATATCACACCTGAGGTTCAACTCTTTCCAGCGTGTAGCTTGATGGGATCTGGATATTCTGAGGTGCAGCATGACCATTAAGTCAGGGTTTGACATGGCTTTATATGTCAGGCACTGATTGCCTATGAAGAGGCAGTATGCCACTGAGTAGAGCTGCTGTTCCTTTAACCAGTCAGTATGTGGCATCTGTTTCATCCCTTTGATCCTCTTGTTGAGGTACGTTTGTGGTCTTTCCAGTTGCTGCAGGTGTCTGGTAAGGTGCATGCCGACAGAGGCATTGTAGTCCCATTTACGGGCATGATGCGGATGAGCAAAGAGGCACAATGTCCTCCCCCTGGATCTACATGTGACTTCCTACATGATGAGGTGGCCTATATAAAATACCGTTTTCCTAGCCACTTTGGCCATGTGAAGTAGTTGTCAAATGAGAGAATAAGTTATCAACCTGTGTGCACCCCAAGGTCCATAATTCGCTCGCTCTGCCTGTACCTTTTCTAATGGCTTAACAATACATATGTGGTACTTCGTGGTCACTTCCGGTTTTGCCAAAGCACACTATACACCTTTGGCATTCAGCTTGAGGCCAGTTGGCTGTGGCACAGGTCATCTGGATTCTCTAAGAGGCCCTTTGAGGATGTTTCTGGCTGGAGAGTTGATTACATGCCCAGTGTGCATTCATCTGTGATCTCCTTGCTCAGCCACAGTCCTTCCATGTTGGCCTGTACCTCTCAAATATATACTGAACAAGATAGATCCCAGGGCTGAGCCTGTGGGACACCACTTGTAACTGGTTCTGAGGCTGACATGGCTCCAGCAATTCTAACCATGTGTGTTGTGCCCCTTGAGCCACTGTGCAATATC